>NC_134783.1:8614253-8621753 GCF_046742065.1 Oratosquilla oratoria
AACACTGAGTCTCGATTAAGCGAATTACGGTTGAAGTTAGAGATAGCTAAGATAGAAGCTGAAGTAAAAAGGGAAGAAACTGAGAGAGTTAAGAAGGAAACTGAAAAGGCTAGAATAGACAATGAAAACCTTAGACTTCAAGTTAACTTGCAAGAAAGTAGACAAGTGCTATCAGAATTTCAACTCGTAAATAGGAGGCTCAATTTTGATGTAGTACATAACGCTAAATTGCTTCCTGAATTTGATGAATCACAGGTGGATACTTACTTTAGGACGTTTGAAGGAATAGCGGAAGATTATCAGTGGCCGAAGCAGTATTGGCCTGCATTATTGCGAACAAGCCTCAGAGGCAAATCGCTAAGAGTTTATGGTGCTTTAGAGGATTCACAAACAAAGGATTACGATGAAATCAAATCAGCTATCCTACGAGCCTGTGAATTAGTGCCTGAAGTTTATAGGGTAAAATTTTGGAATCAAAGGAAGCAATCTAATATCTCACACGTTGAATTTAGTAGAGAGAAAAGAATGTTATGGGACCAATGGGTAAGATCCCGTAACGTTAATGGAGATTATAGGAAACTATAGCTGAGTTAATGTTAATGGAAGAGTATCTGAGATCCATCCCTAAAGAGGTGTCATTGTACCTTCAGGAGAAAGAAGTCTCAAAGTTGGAAGAGGCTGCAATCTTAGCAGATAAATACGAAATACTTAGACCTGTTACAGGGAAATTCTCAGTTACTCCAAGGTGGAGAGAGGAACACCCGATGATCCACAATCAAACTCCTCAGGTGGACCTACGAAATTCCTAGAGGTCAAGAAAGGTGACTATAGTAAATCATCACAAATAATTTCATGTAGCTATTGTGGAAGGATAGGCCACCTGACGAGGGATTGTTGGCACAGGAGAAGGGAAATAGAGGGGGTTAAACCCATAGTATTATTAAATAGATGGGACACCCACATAGAAAGTAAAGTCCGAGAGGGGGAGGACGAGGAGGAGACCACCAAAGTAGTGGCCCTCATGAGTAAGGTTGCCACAGACGGCATGGAGAAGGATGAGATGAAACCTCACTTGAGAGGTTACGACCCGTTCCTTTTTCAAGGAACAGTCACCATAAAGGGAGAGAAGAGAAAAGGGGTGACCATTCTGAGAGACTCAGGAGCCCTCCAATCAGTAATGCTGAGTAGCTTAGTTGAAAAACCTGTAGCAAAAGGGAGAGTAGTTATAGGCTTCCTAGGAGGCCTAGCCAAGGTGCCACTGGTAGAGGTAGATATGGAATCACCTCTATATGAGGGACAGGCAAAGATAGGCCTAGTAGATCAGTTGCCAGTGGAAGGAGTTGAAGTCATTCTAGGAAATGACTTAGTGGGTGGGAAGATGTGTCCCACACCTACATGGGAGAGAAGAGAGAGAGAAGGGTCTAAGGACCAAGTGAGGCCAATAAAGGTCTCGAGAGGGGAAGGCTGTGGAATTCCTAAATGTAAGGGCAGTCTGAATCCCGAGGGAAGAATCCCTAGTGAAAATACTCAAGTCGAGACAGAGGTGGACTTGAGGTTCCTGTTCCGTGAGGAACGACGCAGCGAGTCGGAAGTGTTTGACCTGACTCGTCTGTTTATGGGAGAGAAGAAGGGAGTTGGAAAGAGTCTAAATGACTCACACAGAGAGGGAGAGAAGAAAGGAGAGAAATGGAGTCTAAGTGACTCACACAGAAAGGGAGAGAAATGGAGTCTAAGCGACTCACACAGAAAGGGAGAGAAGAAAGGAGAGAAAAGGAGTCTAAGCGACTCATACAAAAAGGGAGAGAAGACAGGAGAGAAATGGAGTCTAAGTGACTCACACAGAAAGGGAGAGAAGAAAGGAGAGAAATGGAGTCTAAGCGACTCACACAGAAAGGGAGAGAAGAAAGGAGAGAAAAGGAGTCTAAGCGACTCATACAAAAAGGGAGAGAAGACAGGAGAGAAATGGAGTCTAAGTGACTCACACAGAAAGGGAGAGAAGAAAGGAGAGAAATGGAGTCTAAACGACTCGCACAGAAAGGGAGAGAAGAAAGGAGAGAAAAGGAGTCTAAATGACTCACACAGAATGGGTGAGAAGAAAGGAGAAAAGAGTCCTAATGACTCACAAAGAATTGGAGAGAAGGAGGGAGAAACAAGGGGTCCCAGTGTCTTACAGGGAATGGGAGAGAAGGAGGTGGAGGCAATGAGCCCCCGTGGCTTACAGAGAGTTGGCTCCGATTTGAGAGACCGGAAGGAAGGAGTGGTGAGTGAGAGTGAGTTGTCAGAGGAATACTCTTTAGAGTCGGGAGTACTATTCCGCAAGTGGGTAGATAGTACCTGCTCTACTGATGACGCAGGATGGTCTGATAGGCGACAAATAGTGTTGCCGAAGGTCTACAGGGAAGGAGTTATGCGATTAGGGCATGATAATTCCTTTGCAGGACATAAAGGTGATCCAAGAGTGATGAAGTCGGTGGAGGCAGTGAGAAGTAGGTTGACCTCATGTTGGCAGAGTGTTCAAGAGCGAGTGAAGGCGAAAGTGCGAGAGTTTAAACAAGGAGCGAGGTTCAGCGACCCGTACGACGTGACAAAACGAGTGAGGGAACTGAACAAAGTGGTTGTCACTCCGGGTAGGAGACGGAAGCAGCAGTTGTGTCACCTCGGTGTGTGGAAAGCGTACCAGGAGAGGGACAAGAGTGATGTGGGTGTGTCTGGCGGTAGTGTGCATGCCATCTCCATCGGGCTTGAGGAAGACGACGACTCGACCTTCCCCACCTTCGAGATGACGTGGAAAGCGAATGCAGAGGTGTGGCCACAGGTGGTGAGCCAGCTGGGTCATCTTTCGGCTGAGCAGCGAGAGGACCTACTGGAGTTGCAGAGACGATACCAGGAGAGCTTACAGGATGCCCCTGAGAGGACCCACCTGACGCTGCATGACGTGGACGGGAAGATGCGACGCCCATTAAGCAAGCCCCGTATCGTGTGAACCCGCAATAAGTGACTATCATTGAGGAAGGAACAAAGTTCCAGTGGACAAAGACTTATAATTCCGTTGTGCTTAAACTAAGAGTGTCAAAGAAAAGGGTTTGCCATCAATGATCTTAGCAATTAAGTATTTTGTTGTGCATGTCCATGTTGGTGCCCAGGTAACGGTTTTCACAGACAACCATCCCTTGAAGTACCTTAAGAAGTTTAAAGATAAGAACCTCCGCTTAACCAGGTGGAGTTTGTTTTTTGCAGGAGTATCATTTAGACGTTCGTCATGTACGAGGGAAGACAATGTGGTAGCCGATTACCTGTCGATATTGTAAGTATATTCTCCCTCAAGTAAAAAAAAAATAAAAAAAAAAAACAAAAAAAAAAAAAAAAAAAAAAAAAAAAAAAAAAAAAAAAAAAAAATCCTTAAAGAGGGAGGTGTCACATATATTCCCATATATGTAAGGTGGGAATAGTTTATTACTTTGAATAACGGCGCCTCACGATAACGTGGGTGTCAGATTACAGGACGAGTACTGGAGGACGCGTGTGAAGGAAAACCTACTCAATGGAGTATTTGTTCTAACACTGAGCCTAGAACGAAGGAGAACGTTTTTAGTTAATTGACCAATGAGGTTCAACCACCATAGACGCAATTCCTATGGGCCAATCAGAGGATTTTGTAGAGAAGAACCAGAGCGCCTTGGGCGTGTCAGAGTCAGTCTTAGAGTAGAGGGTACGATGTAAAGGTGTGGTGCCTCGGGGCGGATTATTCGGCTGAAGTAAGTCCTCTGTACTCCCCCTGTATTAGTCGTAAGATAATTAACTCAGCTAGTGTTTCATCTAGTGTTTCATGTAGTGGTGTGAAATGTTTATGGTAGTGACTTAGACAGTGTTTTTCGTTGGTAAAGTATTAATTAATTAATTAATCTTCTTTCACCCCCGTTAAAAGTTTTCGAGCGGGAATCTTCTGTTTTGAAACTTATTTACTCATTTGAATGTAAACTTATTTACTCACTTGAATGTTCAGTGATTGTAATCCTTCATGTAATCCTATTAACTTTAATGAATAGTGTTAAACGTTATCTGTGCGTTTCATTTTTCTTGATTTTTATAAAATCAAGTGGCGGCCTTGAAATTTCTTTTAAGTTACCCAAAGACATGGGGTCTTGGGAACTCAGTCACCCATCACTCTTACTATGTGTTACGAGTCTGACAGCTTTGTAATTTCTATTTGAGTTATCCGAAAGACATGGGGTCTTAGGAACTCATTTCATATACTTAAAAATTATTTCACATAAGTCAGATATGTGAGCGAGATTCATAACAATATGTACATATATATATATATATATATATATATGTATGTACATATATATATATATATATATATATATAATATGTATATATATACATATATATATTTATATATATGTATATATGTATATATATGTATATATATGCATGTATATATATGTATATATATATGTATATGTATATGTATAGATATATATGTATATGTATATATATATATATGTATATGTATGTATATATATATGTATATATGTGTATGTATATATATCTTCGTCTCGTTGTCTACTTCTGCCTGGGAGACTTCATGATATGTATTATCATCACTGAGAAGAGCTTTCATCTTCCTCTCGTAGTCTGAACTGTCCAACACCACTACTCCACCTCCCTTGTGATGGGCAGTTCAGACTACGAGAGGAAGATGAAAGATCTGCTCAGTGATGATAATACATATCGTGAAGTCTCCCAGGCAGAAGTAGACAACGAGACGAAGAACTTCGCATACAAGGTAAGAAAAATTCACAAAAATTCAGATACAGGTAAAAAAAGCTCCTTAACTTATTGCCAAATCTCCCACGCACAGCTACGATGTATGGTCTGCCCAAAACACACAAAAATGATATTCCAATGAGACCTATAACATCAGGGATAGGGAGTGCTCCCCACAGATTAGCAGGTACGTTGGCCAGATATCTGCCCCCCCTCCTGGGAACCATCAATGGAGCTGATCTCAGACACTCAGGGGACCTACTAGACAGAATCCGAGATATCTCCGCCAGAAACAAGAAGTTGGCCAGCCTGGACGTGAAAAGTCTCTTCACGAAGTGGAGCCTACCATTCAGTTTTCCCTAGAGGAAGAAATCCACGATTCTCTTCCTTTCCTGGACACACACATCTTTAAGTACGGTAAACAGCTTGAATTCAAAGTGTATAGAAAGCCCACCAACAAAAATTATTTAATTCATTTCTACTCCCACTATGATATAAGGACCAAGAGAGGAGTAGTAATAGGCTTTTTCCTTAGGGCATTTAGCATATGTAGTGAAAAATACTTAGAAGAAGAGTGCAGGTTTATTAAAGAGACCTTTTTAACACTAAAATTTCCAGAATTTCTTTTAGATAATTGCAGACAGCAGGCCGCTAAGATTCGGGAAAGCCGTAGGCAGCAGGACAGCACAACAAGACGTCTCGTGTTGCCAACCGGCGACGTTGCCACCAACCTGACACATCTTTTAAGAACCACCAACTTGGAAATAGTGTGCCAGACAAGCAGAACGATAAAAGACACCACGAAGACGAAAATACACAACAACCAAACACCGGGCACCAAAGCCGGTGTTTATCGTATTCCGTGTTCAGGATGTGATAAAGTTTACATCGGAGAAACGTCACGCGACCTGAATACACGAATACGTGAACACCGTTACGACGTCAGGCATGATGTCACCACCAATGCATGTGTGACACATAGAAACAAGGAAAACCATCTTATGGACTAGAAGAATGCAGAGCTGCTGATACTGGAACCAAACAAAATCCGCAGGAAGTGTTTAGAAGCAGCAATCATTCAAGGAACGAACACTATTGAACAAAACAGGGGCATGTTTAACATCTCGCCTCACATAATTCCCCTAATACCCATGGCCAGCAAAATATTAAATATCTAAACTACCCTTTGTGGACATTTCGCCCACGGACGTTTGGGCCAGCATTCTCATCCTTTCCCAGTGTTCAATCCCCCCCCCTTCTCCTCCTCCTCTCCTCCTCCTCCTCCTCCTCTTCCTCCCCCCCCTTTTTCTCTCCCCGTTCCCTCCTTTCCCCTTATTTAATCTCAAGCATTTGTATCTCAACTTGTACTTGAAAAAGCTGTAATAAGCGAAACGTCGTACAAAATAAAGGATCCGTCCTCATATGGTGTTTAACTCGTCAATCTTGTCGGCAACTGCCACTTTCAAGGACATATGTACATACATACACACACACACACACACACACACACACACACACACACACACACACACACACACACATATCTATATATATATATATATATACATATATATGTATATACATATACATATATTCATGAAGCGTGGCAGGAGATTCTCTTTCAAGCATATTCTGTTGAAAACGACCGCAGACTTATTAGAGATTAATTTCTTTCGTAAGCTTTCTAGCTTTCGGAAAGTAGATTTCTGAGGAAAAGAGAGGGGAAGAAGCAAATTTCCAATTGACATTGGGAACTTATATTAACATAGAAGTCTATTCTATACACAAAATAAATGAAAATAAACAAAACACAGTAGAATAAATCCAAGACGTTTCGCAGATCGTTCTGCATCTTCTGTTGGAATAAAGGGAAGTATGTCAATGGTGGGTATAAAAATGAATAAATGTAAAACTTGGAGAGATCGCTGATGACTCTCCTCTGCTTGACTAGCGCTATTTGGTTGATTCCTCATGACATTTTGTCCTCTGCGGGGTGTTTGTTTTGATCCGGCGGCTCTATTTTTGTGAACAAATGTCTCCTACGTATAGGCTTCATGCTGGGGAGGAGGGAGAAATCATTTGTTTGTACATTAATAATGGGCTGTAAATCTTTTATAATCACAGCCTCCAAGATGGTCAGACGTTGGAGGTCCTTCTCCTCTGCGACGATTTCAGTATTATGTATCATGGTTTCCCTGTCGAGATGGCGTCTGTGGTGGGTCCAAAGGTGTTGTTTAGGTCCTTGTTGTAGGTGAAGGGTGATTCTTCTGGACAGGGTGGTAGTTGTCCTTCCCACGTAGGTAGATAGGGGCGTACAGTCCTCCTCTGGGCAAGTGAATTTGTACACTATGTGGGATTGACGTATTCAGTGAGGTTTTGGGGCGTTGTGATTTCTCAGAATTAGAGAAGATGTTCTCTTGTTCCTGTAATAAATGATGAGTGATAATTTGTCACGTTTTTTTGTGGGGGTCACATTTCTTTTAATCATGTTTTTTTTTTACCATTTTCTCATCATCTTTATATCTATTGGACATGTGGGACTTATAGAATATGCGGTGTGTAGTTCCTTATATATATATATATATATATATATATATATATATATATATATATATATATATATATATATAATATACTGTATGTATGTATATATGTATACATGGCTTGACCACTATCATCTCTTGATGGTGTAGTGGTCAAGTCACTACAAGCACTGGTCACGTGCTG
>NC_134783.1:8641753-8659253 GCF_046742065.1 Oratosquilla oratoria
TTACCTCCCGCCAGTCTTTAGGCACTTATCCGCAGACTCATTAAATATCTCTATTAGTTAGGGAGCCCCTTGCTCGCGAACTTCCCGCAGTACCTTCGGCAGGAATCCATCTGGACCGGGAGACTTGTTTGTACTAAGTTTATCTGGTCTGACGAAGACTTCGATGTTCAAACACTGAGAGAGAGAGAGAGAGAGAGAGAGAGAGAGAGAGAGAGAGAGAGAGAGAGAGAGAGAGAGAGAGAGAGAGAGAGACAGACAGACAGACAGACAGACAAACAGACAGAAACAAAGGGACACACACACGCACACGCACACACACACACACACACACACACACACACACACACACACACACACACACACACACACACACACACACACACACACACACACACACACACACACACACACACACACGCGCGCGCGCGCGTGAAAACGTCCTCGAGCAGCGCAAGACTTCACTTGCAGTAGTGTTCATTGACTTCAAGAAAGCCTTCGATCTTGTTGATCATACCATTATCATCACCTTGGCCTTCCTACCTCCTTGGTGTTTTGGCTATCTGACTTCCTGACGGACCGTTGTCAAGCTGTCAGATATCAGGGACACGTCTCTGCAGTCCATCACCTCTCCTGTCGGGTACCACAGGGAACAAGAATGGGGCCCACTGTGTTTCCTGATACTCATCAACGATGCTCTGGGAGGCACATCGCACAGGTGAAAATATGTTGATGACTACACGGTGGGGATCCCAGTGCCCAACATTGACCTGAACTACGACCCACTGCAGGACACGCTGGACAAGCTACACACATGGACAGTGCACAACAAAGTCTTCATCAACCACAAGAAAACTGTGGTAATGCACCTCCACACCTCCAATGACGTTTTCCCTCCCCTGCTGATAATTGACGGCCAACCCCGACAAGTGGTCCAGTTAACTAAGCTGTTAGGGATAACCATCGAAAATAAGTTGACCTAGAAGGAGAACACCGCCAACACCGTCAGGGCAGCCTCCTACAATCTGTATATGCTGCGTCGACTGAGTTCATTAGTGGCTCAGGCTAAAGATCTCAAAACCATCTACGCTTCCATCATTTTACCCAAGTTGTTTTACGCATCACCCTCCTGGGCCTCCTCTCTTACTATCAGACAGCAGCGACGGCTGTAGAAAGTGCAGAAAAGAGCCTGTCGCACAATCCTTGGCAAAGAATACACCACCTATCAGCACGCTCTCGCCACATTAGGACGACCTACTCTTGCTGACCGCTATCTTCAGAGTTTGAGGTCGTTTGCGGTCACCCTAGTTAAACATCCTCGGCACCGGAACCTGCTACCTCCATAGGTACCACGACCACAGCTGCAGGTGCGGCACCATAATACCATCAAACCGATCAGAGCACGCACCGACTGGTATAGGAAGAGCCCCGTACCAACATTTGTGAACTTAATCAGCAACAAGAATTAACATTGTTGTACGACACACCTATTACTTAGCTTACTGTTTTTTGTCTAGTTTCTTGAATGCTTGTAAAATCATCTTTTCACTGTCATATCTTTATATTATTAAAATCTTGTAGGATGTATATTTTCAGCAGTAATGCTGCTATACCCAATAAACCAATGATTATTATTATTACACACACACACACACACACACACACACACACACACACACACACACACACACACACACACACAGAGAGAGAGAGAGGTGGGGGGAGACAGAGGGAGACAGAGAGAGAGGGGGGGAGAGACAAAGGAAGACAGAGAGAGAGGGGGATAGAAAGAGGGGGAGATAGAGAGGGAGACATAGAGAGAGAATGAAAGAGAGGACAAGACAGAGAGATAGATAGATAGAGAGAGAGAGAGGGGGTGGAGAAGGAGACAGAGAGAGAGGGAGACAGAAAGAGAGGGAGACAGAGAAAGAGGGATACAGAGAGAGAGCGAGAGGGGGGAGAAGGAGACAGAGAGAGAGGGAGACAGAGAAAGAGGGAGACAGAGAGAGAGAGGGAGACACAGAGAGAGGGAGACAGAAAGAGAGGGAAACAGAAAGAGAGGGAGACAGAGAGAGAGGGAGACAGAGAGGGAGACAGAGAGGGAAAAAGAGACAGAGAAAAAGAGACACAGAGAAAAAAAACATACAGAGAGAAAGAGACAGAGAGAAAGAGACAGAGAGAAAGAGAGAGAGAGATAGATAGATAGATAGAGAGAGAGAGAGAGAGAGAGAGAGAGAGAGAGAGAGAGAGAGAGAGAGAGAGAGAGAGAGAGAGAGAGAGAGAGAGAGAGAGAGAGAGAGAGAGAGAGAGAGAGAGAGAGAGAGAGAGAGAGAGAGAGAGAGAGAGAGAGAGAGAGACAGAGAGAAAGAGACAGAGAGAGAGAAAGAGACAGAGAGAGAGAAAGAGACAGAGAGAGAGAAAGAGACAGAGAGAGAGAAAGAGACAGAGAGAGAGAAAGAGACACAGAGAGAGAAAGAGACACAGAGAGAGAAAGAGACAGAGAGAAAGAGACAGAAAGAGAAAGAGAGAGAAAAAGAGAAAGAGAGAAAAAGAGACGGAGAGAGAGAGAGAAAGACAGAGAGAGAGAGAGAGAGAGAGAGAGAGAGAGAGAGAGAGAGAGAGAGAGAGAGAGAGAGAGAGAGAGAGAGAGAGAGAGAGAGAGAGAGAGAGAGAGAGAGATGAAGAGACAGAGAGAGAGACAGAGAGAGAGAGATAGAGAGAGAGAGAGAGAGAAAGAGACAGAGAGAAAGAGACAGAGAGAGAGAGAGAAAGAGACAGAGGGAGAGAAAGAGACAGAGGGAGAAAAAGAGACAGAGGGAGAGAAAGAGAAAGAGACACAGAGAGAGAGAAAGATACACAGAATGAGAAAGAGACAAAGATAGAGAAAGAGACAAAGATAGAGAAAGAGACAGAGAGAGAGAAAGAGAGAGATGAAGAGACAGAGAGAGAGACAGAGAGAGAGAGATAGAGAGAGAGAGAGAGAGAGAGAGAGACAGAGAGAAAGAGACAGAGAGAGAGAGAGAAAGAGACAGAGGGAGAGAAAGAGACAGAGGGAGAGAAAGAGAAAGAGACACACAGAGAGAGAAAGAGACACAGAAAGAGAAAGAGACAAAGATAGAGAAAGAGACAAAGATAGAGAAAGAGACAGAGAGAGAGAAAGAGAGAGAGATTGAGAGAGAGAGAGAGAGAGAGAGAGAGAGAGAGAGAGAGAGAGAGAGAGAGAGAGAGAGAGAGAGAGAGAGAGAGAGAGAGAGAGAGAGAGAGAGAGACAGAGGGAGAGAGGGAGGGAGAGAGAGAATGTGCGTGTGTGTGTATGTGTGTGTGTGTGTGTGTGTGTGTGTGTGTGTGCGTGCGTGTGTGTGCGTGTGTGTGTGTGTGTGTGTGTGTGTGTGTGTGTGTGTGTGTGTGTGTGTGTGTGTGTGTGTGTGTGTGTGTGTGTGTGTGTGTGTGTGTGTGTGTGTGTGTGTGTGTGTGTGTGTGTGTGTGTGTGCGCGCGTGCGTGCGGGCGTGTGTGTGCTTTACCGTAATCAACACTACAATGGACACATCACACTTTCCATTAACTGAACCTCACAAATTGATCCATTTAACACAACTCACACATTACAGCGCAGTATGGATACTAAACATTTTGGTGAAACCATAATTGTCGTAATAATCAGTATTCCCAACCGTCGATATGAGCGAATGCGCTGACTGCGGGCTGAGAAGTCACAGGAGGAAAATCTCTAACCTAAACTTTTCCCAGCCAAAAGTTGACATATTTTTAAACTATTCAACTTTTTTCCTGGAGAAAGTCCTAAATTGACATAACATTCCCAAGCGAAAAGTTGATATATTCTTAATTTACTTTTTGCTGGAAAATAATTCCTAAATTAACCTGAGCTTTCTTAGCCAAAATATCATATATATATTTTTCTCTATTACATTGGACTTCCCTCTTATAATAACACTGACTTCTTTCCACACAGTAATTGTTTTCACAAATTGGGTTTTTGTCCTCCCCCTGAAATTTCCCATTGGGTTTTTGTCATGTGTTCGGTACAGACAAGGCCGAGCCTACTGGGAGGACAGGTGTCTTCTTGTCCCTCAGGAAGGGCGGCGGACAAAAGACAGAGAAAGGGTGTTGGCCGAGAAAACGCCGCGTTGTGCTTGGATGGTGCATGGGTGTGGGAGAGGAACAGGACAGCAGGTGGAAATGCAACTAATTAATGGTCCCAACCTGTCAGGACGTAGATTTATCCCAGACGTAGGCAGAAACCATTTTCCTAAACAACCGCGTCGTCAGTGAACGGAATACACTCCCCGCAGAAGAGAAGGCAAGTAGTACAGCTTGAAGTTTAAAGGTTCATTTAGATAAACACCTAATAGTCCATAGATTCTGTAATGCCTGTTACCTCGTTATTTATTTATTTTTCTATTTATCTGTTTGCTTATTATTTAGATAAGCACCTAATAATATATAGGCTCTGTAATGTCATTTAGTTATTCATTTATCAATTTGTTTATTTTTCTATTTATTTACTTTTTTATTATTATTATTTTTTTGCATATTTCTTAATTATTTTCATTCCTGTCACCAACCTCGTTATTGCTTGAAGTGTTTCCTATAGAATATTCACGTCCCTGAAATCCATTGTAACGCGTTTTGTAACTGCCTCTTTGAAATATATCTGTAAGCAAACTCCGTCGTCTCCCAGGGTACAGTTAATCTATATTGCTGTCTTACTCATCATCTGTAACAAATTCTCAACATTCATTTTGTCACCATTCTTAGCGTTCTCTGGTTTCAACTATATTTCTACATTTTTTCTCAGTGTTCTGTGATTGCTATACCCTCCATGTTCCGGACCGTCGCAAGGTTGTGTTCTGGGCAGGTGACAGTCCCGCAGTCAAAGTAAATGAATAAAACCAAATACATAGAAAAAAATAAATGAATACGAATAAATGAATAAATAAACAATAGGAAATAAAGAACATAGATAAATGAATTAATAATCAAATAAATAAAAAGGTCCTCGACTTTTCTTGTGATGGGTGAGCCAGTTATGAGATTGTCGTTGTTTCGAGTAGGCCTATGGCTTGTGAGCTTCCTGTGTCTTGGCAGAAAGTAAAGATCACAATCAGTGACTTCCCATTTCGCCAAATCATCATCATCATTATTATTGTTATTCAAATTACATTTCGCCATACTTCCTTAGGTTACGTTTAGTTACATTAAGTTGCCTTAGCTTAAGGAGTCTGCCGAAATAGGAATTTAATCATACGATTTGACGAAATGCAATTTGGCGAAATGTGATTTATTTGTGTACATTACGTCGACGGTTATGACGTCACCGTCGCAATGAAACACACCACCTAACCTGACCTGACCTAACCTAACCAAACCTAACCTCCATGTGCATATAACCCTCTTTGTGTTGCAGTGCTGTTTCAAAGCCAAAGCTTTTCCCCCCTCCCCCTCCCCACGCCCTCAACCATTTCCTAATATGGATCTGTATATTATCATACGTCAGTTTTATTATCAGCCGCTACTTAGGATTTATGATGTTCGGCTTTTCAAGTTTTTGTTCGGCTCTTATATCACGTAGATATTGAATTATTTATCTATGCTGCTGGTGAAATATCATTATTGCTGTTATCATTTTAGATATTATTCCTATCATCATATCTATTGTTATATAAAAAAGTTATAAGATATTTGTCATTATCATTGTTATTATAGATCATTATTGATATTCTATGATTAATAATTACTAATTTTATCCTTATTACTAAAACTGTTATTGTTTCCGCCATCGTTATCAGCTATGAGTATAGACGCCGAAAAAAAATTCAGTGTTTGACACCCATCAACATCCTCAAGACATGATTATTGTCATTATAATCATTATTGTTATTATTACTATCAAGGCGGTGATAAGAACAACAATAATAACAATAATAATGATAATGATAATGATAATGATGATGATGATGATGATAGCTGTAATTATATAACTATAAAACTATATTATAATTGTCTTTGCCATTGTCTTTGTCTTTGTCTTTGGCACTGCCTTTGCCACTGCCATCGTTATTATCATCGCTATCATCATCGTTAACTTATTATCATAATTTACTATAATAAAGTAGAAGCCTCTGTCTGTTCACGAACTCCTCCTAGGGTTTTGGAGATAGACCCCCATAACCATATATATTCCGATACCCTGTCACTACAGGTACTTGGATGACTATATTTCACACACACACACACACACACACACACACACACACACACACACACACACACACACACACACACACACACACACACACACACACACACACAATGGTTAGGGTCAAGGGTTAAAGATAGGTGGTGTGGTAACACGCCAGTACTTTAGTGTCCCCTTAACATGCATAGCACTTTTGTGACAAATTACTGTGATTAAACAAACTATTGTATGTGTCCATAAATAGTATTTATATTTGTGAAATTAATGTTGCCCCAAACTATCACAGCCTTTGTAAGGAGAAAGCATGCGAATGTAAAATTATTGTATAATTTTACCAAATGTTGAAATATTGATTATTTTTACTTGATATTATTGCGGGCGGGCCAGTCTACAGATATTAAAAATTTGTTTCAATTCTTCTCTTACGGCCGAGTACCGTTCACTATGTAGTGGTAACAGTCCACTACAATGGTTAGGTTAAAGATTATTCACGAACTCCTCCTAGGTTTTTGCAGATAGACCCCTATAAGCATATATATTCTGAAACCTTATAACCCAAGGTACTTGGAAAACAATGTTTCATTTGTCTGTCTCTGTCTTTCTGTTCACGAAGTCCTGGGGTTTTGGAGATAGACCCCCATAACCATATATATTCTGATACCCTATCACTCCAGGTACTTGGATAACTATATTTCATTTTCAAAAAAATATTTTGGTTAGGGTTAAGGGTTAAAGTTAGGTGGGATATGGTTAGGTTAGGGATTATTCACGAACTCCTTATAACCCAAGGTAGTTGGATAAATATCTTTTATTTGTATCTACTATGATAAAGTAGTAACCTCTTTCTGTCTGTTCGTTCACGAATTCCACCCAAACCATATATATTCACCATAACCCAGGCTACTTGGATAAGTATGTTTTATTTCCAAAGAGCGTCTCCGTCCTCATTTCTTTTTTTTTTTTACTTTCTTAACATTTTTATTTTGTTACATTTTTCATTGAATTATATTGATACGTGTAACTTTTCTCCACAAATTCTATCGAAATTAAAATGATCATCATTTGCCCGCAGCAACGCGCGGGTAATTTGGCTAGTTATTATTATAATTATTACTATAATTATTATGATTATTATTATAACTATTATAATTATTATTATAATTATAATTATTATGACTGTCATTATAATTGTCATTATAATTGTCATTGTCATAATTGTCATTATAATTGTCATCATTGTCATCATAATTTTTAGTATAAGTGTTAGTATAAGTGTTAAACTATTAGTATAATTAAGTATTAGAATAATTAACTAACTATTAGTATAGTTAACTATTATAGTTGTTGTTGTTGTTGTCAACGTCATTACCATCGTCATCAACGTTGTTGCAAACTTATCATTATAACTATTATTATGTTCACCATAATTATTAATACAAAAGCTGGAATAAACAGCGTCCAACTTCGAATCCCTTCAATAATGTGAAGTACAAAAAAAAAAGAACGAGAGAAAGAGAGAGAGAGAGAGAGAGAGAGAGAGAGAGAGAGAGAGAGAGAGAGAGAGAGAGAGAGAGAGAGAGAGAAAATAAGAGATGAGGAGCGGGAGGAGGAGAAAAAGTAGAAGCAGGAGGAGGAGGGGGAGGAGTAGAAGTAAGGGAAGAGGAGAATCAGGAGGAGAAGAGTAGAAGTAGCAGGAGGAGGAGAAGAAAGAGTAGAAGCAGGAGGAGGAGGAGGAGAAAGAGAAAGAGAAAGAGAAAGAGAAAGAATAGAAGAGCAGAGGAGCAGGAGAAAGAGTAAAAGCAGGAGAAGAGAGAAAAAAAAAAAAACAAGAAATCTCCCATATCTATATGCACTATACGACAGTCTAGACCGCGGGCATGCGTGGAGCACTATTTGTAGTCCGTGCGTTCCAAGGAGTCCGTTCAGGGTGTGGAACACGTCGTGATTCACTATTAGCCATTCTGCCAACTTAACCTTTGTACATACCGCTTTTCCCCAATTATGTGCTATCTAAAAAGATTTTCATTTTTTGCATATTCCGTATATATCAATGTAAGCTGCATTGTACAATGAGTACCACTTTTCAGGATTATAACAACGATTTGAATAAATTCTGTGACGCATGACAACGGCACTTTTTCCCCACCATGTTGCCATGCCCAGGTGTCACAGGTAAGGCAGATGGGACGGTGTGGGTAGTATTCGTCGTTATAATCCTAAAATGTGATACTCATTGTACTATGCAGCTTCCTTTACTATATACAAAATATAAAAGAGATAAATAGCACAAAGATGGGAAATAAAGAGGATGGGAAGTAGAAGATAAAGGAGTAGGAAGAAGAGGAAGGGAAGGAGAGAAGAAGGAGGTGGAGAAGGAGAAGGAGAAGGAGGTGGAGAAGGAGAAGGAGAAGGCGAAGGAGAAGGAGAAGGAGGAAGAGGAGGAAAATGAGGAGGAGTTACATGGACAAACGAACAGCAACAGTCCTACTGGTTCCCACGTGGCTGTTTCGTTACTTAATCTAAATCTATCCAGAAGTAAAATAATACTAAACGGGGATTTGTAATGTAAACGTCCCTATAATCTATCTATAAGTAAAATAATTCTAGTCGGAGATTTGTAAATGTCGAGATTTTTTTTTAATACCTCTATAGTGGAACAATCAGTGACGTTGGATGGTAGACCATTCCATATTTTAACAACGCGATTGAAGAATGAGTATTTGGCCAAGTCCTAGTTACGTTGGAGGTCTCAATTTTAAAATATTTTTCCACATCCATGTTTTCAATTCCTTTGATAATTTTGAAGATCTCGATTA
This sequence comes from Oratosquilla oratoria, assembly GCF_046742065.1. Lineage (NCBI taxonomy): Eukaryota > Metazoa > Arthropoda > Malacostraca > Stomatopoda > Squillidae > Oratosquilla > Oratosquilla oratoria. The sequence goes on from NC_134783.1 coordinate 8,650,785, forward strand.
GGTCCCCTCTCATTCTCCTTTTCGACTAAACAAATTAAGTTCCCATCTTAATATATGACGCAAAGGTGATTTGACAATTGGAAATTCGAACAACAAAAGATCGTAACCTAAGCCGTTTCTACTTTTATATCATTTATTGTTTGTTTATTTTTATTTGCCTGGTTATCACTTGTTGTTGGTTGCCTGTCGATTTGTTGTCGTTTGCTATTTACCTGTTTGTTTGTTATTCAACTATGCCTGCGCATTATCATTTTTCGCATCAGACCTAGTTGTGGACCAGGGGGTCTTCTGTCGGCGTGCTCCTCCTTTGTGGTCCTTTAGCGCTCTTCGTATGGCTTGTTCCTCAACCTTGGGATGAACTTTGTTACTCTGCGTTGTATCTTTTCTAACTTTTGTATATCCTTCTTGTTGTATGGAGACCAACACTGTACGCATTATTCTAGGTTAGGCCGGACTAGGGCATTATAGAGATTAAGAATAATTTCTTCAATTCTGAACTCGAAAGCTTTACCTATAAATCCAATTAATTTGTTTGCTGTTTTAATAACCTCCGAGCACTGTTTGTTTGGTTTGAGAGTATTTGAGATCACAAGACCAAGGTCTTTCTCTTGTTCTACACTAGCTAATTGTATGCCATTCATCATGTAGTTAGCCTGGACATTATTATTACTAATATGAAGTACTTTACATTTATCTATATTGAAAAAACATTGGGAGTTTGCCGCGCATTTGCATAAAGTATTCAAATCGTTTTGAAATCTTGTTACTGTGTTATGAATGTCATCTTATTTGCAATTTTGGTGTCATATGCCCTGAGGCACTCCATTTGATGCAATACGCCAGCCTGAACTTTTTTCATTCAGAACAACACGTTGCTTACGATCAGAAAGCAAATCTGAAATCCATCAGTGAATTTGTCCTACTATACCATGGGATTCTAGTTTACTTAGTAACCTCCTATGGGGGACTTTATCGAAAGCTTTTTGGAAATCAAAATATATAACATCAACTGCCCTCCCTTCTTCGTACATACCGTAAATATCGTACAGGAAGTCAAGAAGGTTTGTCAGACACGAGCGCTTATTACGGAATCCATGTTGTGAATCTTTAATAATGTTGTTTTTCTCCAAGAATTCTACAATTTTGTCTCTCAGGATAGACTCCATTAGTTTACAGACAATTGATGTAAGGCTAATAGGCCGATAGTTACCAGGATTGGATTTGTCACCCTTTTTGAATAAGGGTACAACATTTGCTAGTTTCCACTCTTGTACAACTCTTCCAGATTGTAAAGATAAATTGAAAATCGCACTGAGGGGTTTACAAATTTCTTCTTTGACTTCCTTGAGTATTCTGGGCTAGATTGTATCTGATCCAGGGGATTTGTTTAATTTAACTTTGTCAATAATGCCCTTTACATCACGTTCTTCAGTATCAATATCTAGTAGGCGTGTAGATGCTGCCCGTCCTGGTAGGATTGACTGTTCATTTCTGCTGTTCTCAATAGTGAACACAGACGTAAAATAACACTGGTATACAGAAAAAAAAAATTCTGGCATGGAATTTTAGAACAGTTTTAGACTAATTTGAGTGTCCTGAATTAAAATCTGATCACAGATTTTCTCTATCACATCACGTTTTTGCGCTATTGGTATATACCTTATTTTCATGAATTTCAAGAAAAAATCATCCTTCTCTTTAATAGTGAAGCAAAAAGGCCGGATAATATGGCTTATTTTGTTAAATTTAATTTTCATTATTCTCCCAATAAACTGTAGAAAATCTACGTTTTCTTTGAACATGCATAACATTCTCAAGACTGCAAGAAAATCGAATGTTGAAACCCGGCACAAGTGTCTCATTTTATCGTAACAGAGAAACAGAACTGCGTAAATATTTCCATTCAGATGGCCAGCTTGTCTATTGTACTGATGTAGAAGGGCTACTTCTCTTCATGGGACTTCCAGCATATGATTCAAGGGATTGGAGGCTTTTCATTGACAGTTCCAAAAGAAGTTTGAAATGTGTTCTGTTACACAATGGAAATAAGTATGGCTCTGTACCAATAGGTCATTCTGTAAAACTCAAAGAAGAATATAACAACATCAAGATTGTTCTAGAGAGGTTGCAATATTACGTTCATGAGTGGTTAATTTGTGTCGATTTGAAAATGGTTAACTTTCTTTTAGGTCAGCAAGGAGGGTACACAAAATGACCATGTTTTCTGTGTTACTGGGACAGTACTCGTAGCATTGGGTGAAAAAGAAATGGCCTCAGCGACAGAGTTTGGCATCTGGCGATAAGAATGTCATCAATGATCCTCAAGTGGATAGGAAGAAAATCGTCTTTCCTCCCTTGCACATAAAACTTGAATTGATTAAACAGTTCGTCAAAGCTTTAGATCACAGTGGAGAATGCTTCAGCTATATATGTTCAACGTTTCCTGGTCTTAGCGAAGAGAAGAAAAAGGCTGGAATATTTGATGGACCTCAAATAAGAATACTTATGAGAGATCCAAATTTTATCACATCAACGAATGAGAAAGCAGGAAGAGCTTGGAATGCCTTTTGTAATGTGGAGCAGAATTTTCTTGAGAATAAGAAAGCAGACAACTATGAAGAGATTGTGGAAGAGCTACTAATGAGCCTGCGAGATCTTGGATGTAGAATAAGTATCCAGATTCACCATTTGCACAGCCATTTGGACAGCTTTCCGGAGAACCTTGGGCATGTGAGGGAAGAACAAGGGAAGCGGTTTCATCGGGACATTAAAACGACAGAAGAACGGTATCAAGGACGTTGGGATTCACATATGATGGCGGATTATTGCTGGAGCTTGATGAGAGACAACCCAGAAGCTGTAAATCAGAGATCGGCCAAGAAAAGAAAATCCAAATAACTGCTATTTGCTACTGATCTGTACATCACTTATATGTATTTTTATATTTTCTACTTTAATTCTGTCACTATATTGGATTTGCTGTACATAAACTTTGTAATCTTTGTTTTTATTTGGTTAAGAATACGAAATTTAGTACAAAAAGTCACTTGTTTTCGTCATAAAACCCTCGATATATAGGCTGATGAGTCATTTCAACAAAAAATGAAAAATGATATATCTCAAAATCCTGATGTGATAGACAAAAAACTGAGTTCAGATTCGTGATCAGCAGCCCAAATTTAGTCAGAATTTGTTTTAAAATCTTTTGCCAGAAAAATCGTGTTGACCAGTGTAATCATTTAGTATGTCAGCTATTTCCCCCATCGTTAATATGAGGGAGGCAATGGTGCTCTTAAGAAAAAAAATTGTCCCTGATATATCTGAAAAATTCTTGAGCATTTTCTATGCATTTGGAGGCAATATACTGTTCTTGTGATTTTCTGTTGGCTTTAATGAGGAGCCTTTTAGATTCTCGACGACATTCTTTGTACTCCGATCTATCTATTTGGCTATGTGTTGATTTGTATCTCTTGTACGCACTTTTTTTTTTTTTTTTGGCTAGCAAAATATTCTTAATGTTGACATTCTACCATTTTTATTTTGTATTACTAGATGGGCGTCTGTCGCGCATTGGAACACATTCGTCAACGGCTTTTTTTTTTTTTATATATTATTGAGTATGGCCCAAGTTTGTTCAACATCTTCGATTTTGTAAATCTCTGACGAGTCGGTTTTTCCAAATACCTGTGGTATTTGGACGACTCTATTTGGACGAGTTTCTATTCGAAATGCCTCCTAACATTGTTCTTAATTATTTGTTCAAGTGCCCAGAAGAAAAGAAACGACTGAATTAACTATGTACTCACCACGTCTCGGGGGTTTCTTTCTTTCGGATAATCTTCTCTCGGTATTAACGAAGTTACATACTAACCTTAGTCACTCTATCGTTGTGCCGATCGGATTCCACACCCAGACCGTCCAGACGATATTACACATGCCACAATTTGCACCGATTTCTTTATCAGAAGCGACAGTGAGAACTAATCCTACTATGAGCTAATAATGATCACTAACAATGATCCCTAATAATAACCTTAATCTTATGTACACAGATAAAAAGAGAGACAATGTGGGAAAGAGAACAGGTCAAGAGGAGGAAAAGAAATAGAGAGAGATGGGAAGATGGTTTTGGACATATGCGGTCAGATTTCCCACCGGCGGAGGAGGATGGAGGAGGGGCTGGGGGTTGGAAGGGGTCGGGGGTTGGGATGGGTTGGGGGTTGAGATGGGTTGGGGGTCGGGATGGGTTGGGGGTTGAAGGAGCAGGTGGAAGGGGGTTGGAGGGGGAATGGTGGGTAACTGCATTATGGGCTTGTGTGTCATTTGGTTCTTCTTGCACTATGATAAGGAGGAGGGCGAGAAGGAGGAAGAGGAAGAAGAGGAGGAGGAAAGGAGGAGGAGGGGGAAGAGGAGGAGGAGAAAAGAAGGAGGAGAAGGAAAGGAGGAGGAAGGGCGTGGCAGAGGTGAACATCACCGGAGCGCGGGTGACAGCTTTTTATATTCCACTTTGTGCTCGTGTTGTCAATGTTTCCCTTGCGTCGTCATGTCTCTGCAACTTTCTCCTCCCCACTTGCATAAGTGGGGTATATGAATGGGCATGCTGCTGGTGGGCTCATACTCTGCTTGTGCTGAGGTTTACACACACACACACACACACACACACACACACACACACACACACACACACACACACACACACACACACACACACACACACACACACATATATATATATATATAATATGTATATATGTGTATATATATGTATATATATACATATATGTATATGTGTGTATATATATGTATATGTATATATATAATATGTATATATGTGTATATATATATGTATAATATATATATATATATATATATATATGTATATATATATATATATATATATATATATATACACATACATATATCAAGGCTTTTCCCCTTTACAAGGGAGGCAGCAAAAAAGGGGAAGGCATAAAATCGTTTCCACCCATTCCATCCCTGAATACACTCCACACCCCTCCACCCTCCCTCTTATCTGTGCACCTCCTGGATGACGGGTCATCCCTGCACCCTGTCCACCGCCCTGGGTCAGAAGCAGTGTCGCAAGACACAGCACATCCACAGCAAGGCCGCTTCATTAAATCGGCGACCCCCCCTCTCCGTCCCCCCATTGCATAAAAGGAGAGGTCGGGGAGAAATCTCTTTGGGCTGCGTCAAATTTTGCTCACACATACTACCTCACCCCCTATCCCCCCGCCCATTCCACCTCATGCAATCACAACATCATCCATATACAACCATTCTCCATTCACCCCTGTCTTCTGTCCTCTCCCGTCCTTCCTCAACAGACATTCCCCTCTTCCCCAAAGCCCCCTTCACTCCATCTATCCACCTCATCCTAGGACGTCCCCTCATGTTCACTGCCTCCACATCTGCCTTCCATACTTCTTTTACTAGTCATTCTTCACTCATTCTTTCCATGTGTCCAAACCATCCTAATATTCTTTCATCAACCCTATCTCCCAGCTCCTTTTCCACCCCTGTTCTCCTCCTCACCTCCTCATTTCTCACTCTATCCAGCCTAGTAACCCCCATCATACTTCTCAGACACCTCATCTCAAACACATTCAAACTCCTTCTCTCTTCTTCTCTTATGTTCCATGTTTCTGCCCTATACAGTGCTGTTGGCACAATCACTCCTTCATACAGTATCCTCTTAGCATCCATTCCCAAATGTCTATTCCTCATTACACTCTTTAATCCGCAAAGGCATTTACTCGCTTCTCTCAATCTACATTCTACCTCCACCTTCACTCCACCCTTTCCTGCCACATTTGCACCCAAGTATCTAAAACTATCCACTTCCTCCAGTCTCTCTCCCTTTATGCTCACTTCCAGTCTACTGCCACTTTCACCCCTTGTATATATCATCACCTTACTTTTACCCACATTTATCTTTAGCTTTCTTCTATCACATACTCTCCCAAACTCTGCCACCAACTTCCTCAATCCCTCCTCCGATCCTGCCACAAGCACAGTGTCGTCCGCAAACAACAGCTGGCTCACCTCCCACTTTTCTCCATTTTCTTTAACCATCTCCAATCCCTGACCCACTACCCTTGCATTTACCTCTCGCACTACCCCATCCATGTATAAGTTGAACAGCCAGGGCGACATAACGCATCCTTGACGAAGTCCCACCTTTACCTCGAACCACTCACTCTCTTCATTTCCAATCCTAACACAAGCTCTACTACTCTCATAAATACTCTTGACAGCTCCTAGAAGCTTTCCTCCTATCCCGTATATCTGCATAACCTCCCACAGTGCCTTTCTGTCTACCCTATCATAAGCCTTTTCCAGATCCATAAAAGCCTAAAAAACATCCTTCCCCTTTCCTATAGCTTTCTCACATATTTGTCTTACCACAAAGATCTGATCTGCACAACCTCTACCTGTCCTAAATCCACACTGTTCCTCACCAATTACTCCTTCTGTTCCTCTCCTAATCCTCTCAATCAAGATCCTCCCATAAGCCTTCCCAACTACACTTAACAAGCTAATCCCTCTGAAACTACTACATTCACACTTGTCCCCTTTTCCCTTGTAAAGAGGAACTATACAGGCACTCCTCCAGTCCTCCGGCACTCTACCCTCTCTCCAGCAAACATTAAATAACCTCACCAGCCAGTCCACCATCACTGTACCTCCCTTTTTCAGACATTCTGCATGGCATCCATCCAGACCAGGTGTCTTACCTGCTTTCGTCATCTTAACAACTGCCTTCACGTTATCCTTCCTTATTTCTCCTCCATTCTCCTCACTCATCACTCTCATTTTCTTCGCATTTCCCACTACCCTTATATTTACCTCTCGCACCACCCCATCCATGTATAAGTTGAACAGCCAGGGCGACATAACGCATCCTTGACGAAGTCCCACCTTATCTCGAACCACTCACTCTCTTCATTTCCAATCCTGACACAAGCTCTACTACTCTCATAAATACTCTTGACAGCTCCTAGAAGCTTTCCTCCTATCCCGTATATCTGCATAACCTCCCACAGTGCCTTTCTGTCTACCCTATCATAAGCCTTTTCCAGATCCATAAAAGCCCAAAAAACATCCTTCCCCTTTCCCATAGCTTTCTCACATATCTGTTTTACCACAAAGATCTGATCTACACAACCTCTACCTGTCCTAAATCCGCACTGTTCCTCCCCAATTACTCCTTCTGTTCCTCTTCTAATCCTCTCAATTAAGATCCTCCCATAAGCCTTCCCAACTACACTAAACAAGCTAATCCCTCTGAAACTACTACATTCACACTTGTCCGCTTTTCCCCTGTAAAGTGGAACAATACAGGCACTCCTCCAGTCCTCCGGCACTCTACCCTCTCTCCAGCAAACATTAAATAACCTCACCAGTCAGTCCACCATCACTGTACCTCCCTTTTTCAGACATTCTGCATGGCATCCATCCAGACCAGGTGCCTTACCTGCTTTCATCATCTTAACAACTGCCTTCACCTCATCCTTCCTTATTTCTCCTCCATTCTCCTCACTCATCACTCTCATTTTCTTCGCATTTCCCACTGCAGCTATCTTTCCCTCCCTATCATCCTTTACATTTAGCAACTCCCTAAAATTTTCTGCCCATCTTCCCCTTACTGCGTTCTCTTCCATTATCATCTCTCTATCTGCACCTTTTACCTTTTCTTTTCTACTTGATTCGCCTCCTCTTCCTCTCTTAATTTCTTTCCAAAACATCTTTTTATTACTTTCAAAATTTTCTGTCATACCCCATTTCACATCTGCTCTCCTCTTTGCCTCCTTTACCTTTTACTTTACTTCTCTTTTCTTTTCTTTGTACCTCTCATATGACTCCCTCGTCCTATTTTGTAACCAATCTGTGAAAGCTCGCTTCTTCTCTTCTACAACCTTCTTTGTTTCCTCATCCCACCATTCACTACCCTTTCTTCTATTTCCCTCTGTCCTTCTTGTTCCACACACCATCCTTGCACACTTTATGACTCCCTCCTTGAACCATCCGCATTCCTCCTCCACACCCAGCTCCACTCTATCCTTTACTCCCCCCCACTCCTCCTTCAGCTCTTTTCGTACTCCTTCTCCTTTCCCTTTTCATTCAAAGAGTTCACTATAAGAACCTCCCTACCTTTTGTCCCTTTCCTCTTTCTCCATCTATCCTCCACTCTCAACTTACCTTCCACCAAAAAATGATCTGATATTCCCCCACCCTCTCCCCTTAGCACATGTACATCCCATACATATATATACATATACATATATATACATATATATATACATATACATATATATACATATATATATATTTATATATATATTTACATATATATTTATATATACATATATATACATACATATATATACATATATATATATATATACACATATATATACATACATATATACATATATATACATATATATA
>NC_134783.1:8664253-8666753 GCF_046742065.1 Oratosquilla oratoria
AAATGCTATATTGGTCAGACTGGAAAGGAATTAAATGTTAGAATAAAGCAACACAAATATAGCGTTAGAAGTGGTCAAACGTCCAACGCGTTATTTGTCCATCTTAGGGATTTTAACCATTGTATCAATTGGAATGAAGCTAAAGTAATTGTCAAAAGTAATTCTTATTTGAATAGAAACATCATAGAATCTGATCAAGAATACATTTGTTAATAATTTAAATTTAAGTCAAGGATTATACAAATTGGATGAATTTATCATAACAAAAATTGTAAACCAAATGTCCGGAAACTTGAGCCAATATGGCACTGGGAGAGATCCACCTTAACCTTCTGAGTATATATACTTGTCTCTTTTATGTATCTATACCTTGAAAATGTCTGAATAGACGAAAGCGCTCGGTCTCATCTCTTTCATTTTCCCAGTGGTTTGTCTGCATATATATGTATATATATATATATATATATATATATATATATATATATATATATATATATGTATTTATGGTTAATGTGGGTGAGTAAGACATAAATCAGAATCCAAGTTTACTTCTGACTAGTTTCGCACAAATAGGCTTCTTCAGAGAAATAATGTAATTACATTATTTCTCTGAAGAAGCCTATTTGTGCGAAACTAGTCAGAAATAAACTTTGACTCTGATTTATGTCTTCCTCACCCACCTTCACCAACCTGTCACAATGCCTCAACATATATATATATATATATATATATATATATATATATATATATATATATATATATATATATATACATATATACATATTGTATATTTAGGGCGCATATTCTCACTAACACACACTGTGTTAAACACGACAGCATTTTGGCACTGATTAAGTCGAAACGTTAAATTAAATATGGAAGACTATGGAAGGCTTGTATTTGTCCACCCTCCTGAAATGAGACTACGTAGAGGGTCACGACCCTCCCAGCGTACATTATTGTCAGTTATGTATCATGTAGTTTTGAAAAATTGACTTAATTCTTGTAAACTATTCTGAAGATGACTCCCTGAAGTCGAAACGTTAAATCAAATATGGAAGACTATAGAAGGCTTGTATTTGCCCACCCCCCTGAAATGAGACCTACTGTGAGAAAAATTGAAAATCCCAGTAAGAAGAATAATCAGTGCCAAAATACTGTCGTGTATAACACAGTGTATATATATATATATATATATATATATATATATATATATATATATATATATATACACACACACACACACACATATATATATATATATATATATATATATATATACATACATACATATACCAAGGCTTTTTCCTCCTTACAAGGGAGGTAGCCAAAAAGGGAAAGGCATAAAATCATTTCCTGTAGAAGAGACAATTCAGATAAACTTTCATGACGTTTTCCACCATGTCAGTTTGCCCCCTCCAAAAATCTCTCGTCACGTCTTGGAGAATATGTTACAGATATGTACCCAAGAAGTACCTTTTAGATGCCCATCAGGCAAAATTTATCGCCAGTTAGATGGCGTTAGTATGGGAAGTCCTCTAGGAGTTTTATTTGCACAAGCATATATGTGCCATATCGAGAACCACGTCCTCGATACTTTAAACGTTAAACCTAAATTGTATCTTAGAAATATAGATGACATTTTTGTAGATGTACAGTAGAAGGAGAAAAACACCTTGATAACATAAAAAACAAATTGGAAGAATATTCATGTTTACGCTTTACGGTGGAAACGAGCGTCAATAATAAAATCCCTATTTTAGACGTTTGGGTAGATGGAACAAAAGGCGTTTTCACCACTACTGTATATAGAAAACCCACTAACTCTGGAAGGTGCCTAAACGGTTCTAGTGAATGTCCTCCAAATATAAGATGAGCGAAATACGTGCCTATGTCACAAGAGCTTTTAAAATTTGTTCTAGTTGGTAGCTACTACACCAAGAACTTATTAGAGTAAAACTAATTCTAACTAACAATGGCTTTGCAATGAGGGACATCGATAAAGAAATTAAAAATAATATGGAGAAAGCCAACACTAGGAATAAAGAATTAGAGAGTAAGAAAAAATACAAACATTTATTATAAGAATACAATGTCATCAGCGTATAAAAAAGATGAAAAAGTTTTAAAAGACATTATCCATAAAAATTGTAACCCAAGAACATCATCGCTGGTGATGAAAAACAATATAGCAGCTACCACGTATAAACTTAAGAATAATAATAAGGTATATAAATACTCGTGCAATTTATACAAAGACGGTGTGCTTTGCAAAGAAGAATATATAGGCTATACCACAGAAACTTTAATTCAGAGGCTCACATAACACATGCAAAATGGCGCGATAAAAACCCACGTAACAAAATCCCACAATACCAGCATTACACGGGACCAACTAAATAAAAGCACCTCAATTTTGGTTAAGAATAATAACAGGAAGAAACTGAAATGTTTAGAGGCTGTTTTTATTAGAGACCATATGCCATTAATCAACATTCAA
>NC_134783.1:8671753-8681753 GCF_046742065.1 Oratosquilla oratoria
AGCCATCCATCTTTAGTCAGCGTTTAATTCATGTTTACCATCTGAAAAAATCCAGGCACGTCAAGAGAATGAAAAAACTATATGAAACATCAAGTATCTGGTAAAATATCTTTGCGAATTAATGTAAAATATCTCTTAAAGGTAAACGGTCCTCGGCGAAGCCAGACAAAGGCTGGTAAGAGGATAGTGTTGTTCAGATAATAGAAAATCGTATAAAGATTACAGAGGCTTTCTCGCCCGGCAATGCATCGTCGACATGACGTCACATCCTGCGCAGGAAAAAAATGTCAAGAGATCCATCTGTTAAAGCTATAGACAGAAGTTTCCCCCTCTTACTTGTTCTCTTTCCGCTTTCACACAAACATTTTGTTTCAGATCCTTTTTATTACTTGGGATTCATATGGGAGTTTTACTGCAGTCGTGGCTTTCTCCTTCCTGTGCTGGAGGCTTCACCCTTCCTGTTAGTTTTTTGAGACTTTCATTTTTGTTTCCATTTGAGCCAAATTTTTCTTCTCTCCACCACCTTATCTTGTATCCCTCCATGATAAGCAAATATATATGTGTGTACATGAATATATATCTAAACTTATGTATTCTTTATCTTGAATAAATTTGACTGGGTTTTAATGATGGTTCAAGTTCACAATTTCTTTTTTCCGGTGACTATCAGCTAGCTCACATCATATCAACTTCCACGACATTTTGAACTTCTTACATTTTTTGTATACTTGACCTTGATAATTATAATCAATGGTGATCATAAATACTACCTATATTTCTATTGATATCATCAGTTATTATTACCATCAGTATCATACTACCATCATTACCGTACTACTATCATCGCGATCATTATCATCGTCATCATTATCATATTAACATTATTGATAATATCATTAATACCATCGTCATTGTTATAACTATAAATATTAATGTTATTTATCTCCTGGGATCTCCGGCACTTGAGATTTCTGCTCTGTAACAATCACCGACACGACATTCAGTTGAGGATTTTTATTTATTTATTTATCTATTTATTTATTTTTTTAGAATCTGACCTTTTGTTGACTCTTTTCCCGAGGAAACCATTGGATAGAGTATTTCTTGACATAGAATATAAGAACATGAGAAGACTACAAGAGACCATAAGGCTTACATTGGGTAGTTCCATGTCCATTACCACATAACATCCACATCCATAAATTTATCTAACATCCACATCCATAAATTTATCTAACCTTTATTTAAAACAACCACTAGTTTATGCGCTCATTACATGGTTACTAAGACTATTCCATTCGTTCATCACTCTATTAGTAAACCAGTTTTTGTCTGTTTCCATCTTGAATTTTAAATGTGTTGACCTCCTGATCTATCCATTTATCTACTCGTTTGTCTACTCATCTATTCAATCTTATATCTATCTCCTTTTGTCCCATTTCATATAGTTGTTTATATTATATGTTTATTTAGTCATTGTTTATTTTCATTGAGATTGAAGAAGGAAATGAGCAAGAACTAGTTTACCAACAGTGATTAACGAATGGACGAGACTTAGTAACTCTGCAGTCAGCACTGAAATAATTGGTTGTTTTAAGAGAAGACGAGATAAAATTTATACATGGGGATGAAAAGTGGTAAGGGACATGGAACTGCTTTGTGTAGGGCATATGGTCTCTCACAGTCTCCTCCATTCTTCTGTTCTTCCCACGACTTACTGTCCCGCAAATAGTCCCATGGGACACACTCGCATCACCCAGCCGCGTGACTCGACCCAAAGTTTCCTTGAGGTACACGGGTGGGACAAAGCCTCCTTGAGGAACACACGTGCGTAGGCCAGAGATAACTAACCTGCACCTCGGCCAGCCCCGTGATGATGAACACTGGATTTATTGAGGAACGCATACTCTCTGTCTTCGTGAGTCACCAGTGTCAGAACGTTTTGCCTCCGACTTCCCACACATCACATTTGAGCTCACGTGTATATAAAGGCTGAACGAACGCTGAAGATTCAGATCACCTCGGAGCATCATACGTGAGCCTGGGTCTCTGCTCCTTGCTTTCTCACCTCCTCCCCCTTCCCTGTAAGCAGACCAAGTTGGGACACAACTTGAAACTCACAGTTGTCACCTCCTTCGCTGTCTCGTTCCCTCCCTCCCCTTTTTCTTGCCCTTAGAGCGAGCCCTATCATAACATTGGCGCCCAAATTTATTGCAAAATAAAACCAACTCTCCATCAGATTCTCCTTCAATTAGCCTAATAACCTATCTGGCAATTATATGTCTAATTGGACAAGCTAATTAGCTGTTTCATTATTTATTACTCACACAGTAGTCTTCATTCATTTGCCCGTTCATCAACTCCTTAGTCCATCAAACGAATAAGATTTTTTACATTTATTCCCTTTTCGTCTCCTCACCTAGATGATTTTACTGCAATCGCTTATCTATAAAGAAAGTACTAATTAACCTGGCCATATATTCTGTTGCGACAACCCCGGTTCATTTGTCGGTGAAGGAAAAAATGAGGAGGATTACCATGGAAGAGTATGCTGATAGGAGACCTTTTGGTCCATAACCAGGTCGGATGCGAAAAAATATTATAATGATAAATAAGAAAAAAATATATATAGTAAATAAAACAAACAAATATATAGGTAAAGTTAGATAATAAACAAACAGGTAAATAGTAAATAATAATAAATGGACATATAAATAATAATAAATGATTATCAAATAAATAATGACAGACATATAATAACAAATAAATAACATAAAATAAATGGCAGGTATTACAGTATCTTGCTTAGGTGTTTATCTAAACAAATCTTAAAGCTTCGAACCGAACTATATTGCATTACCTCTGCAGCAAGTTTATTCCATTCATTAACGTGTCTGATTCTCAGTCATTGTGAAAATTTGTCACTTTTGATGTCAATTCCCTTTAGAATCTTGAAGATCTGTATCGAGTCACCTCTGAGCCTACGCCTTTTTAGGAAAAATAGATTCATATGTTTTAGTCGATTTTAGTAGAATTTATTTTTGATATTTGGAATCGGTTCTGTAGCTCGCCGTTGTACTTTTTCGAATCTGTCAATGTCTTTAATAAGATTCGGTGACCATATGAACAGCATATTCCAAATATGGACGAATTAACGATTTATATAGCTTGTTAATGAGAGATGGACTTTTGAAGTCAAAAGATCGCGCAATCAGTCCAAGAATCTTATTTGCTTTCTCAGAGGCTGAAATATACTGCTTAGATGATTTAAGATCGTTACTGATAACTACGCCGAGATCCTTTTCACCACCCACTTTTGTTAACGAATTTCCAAATAACTTGTAATCGTACTTATTGCTATTTTTACCTATGTGCATAACCTTGCATTTACTTGTGTTAAATTTCATTAGCCACTTTTCAGACCACTGTTGTAGTTTATCTAAATCTTCTTGAATATCTAATTGGTTTAGGTGATCATTTGCCATTCCACACATTTTTGTATCACCAGTAAATTTAGAGACAATAGATTTCAGTACGTTGTATCTATCATTTATATATACTACGAATTGAAGTGGCCCAAGAGCAGAACCCTGAGGAACTCCACTCGTAACATTTTTCCATCTAGAAGTTTTGTCATTTAAAACAACTCTCTGTTTTTGATCGTTTAATCAAGTACTAGTCCAACTTAATAGGCTACCACTTATTCCGTGTGAAGCTAATTTAGTAAGTAGTCTTTCGTGGGGGGCGGTATCAAAAGCTTTTGCAAAGTCTAGATATATCAAATCTATATTGTTTCTTTTGTCATAATTCGAGATAACTATGTTGTAGAATTAGAGTAAGTTAGTCACGCAAGAACGTTTCCGTTTGAATCTATGAATCCATGCTGGCTATCATTTATCAAACAGTTACTTTCTAAATGAAGTTAAGCTTATAGACCTGTAGTTATTTAATTTCTTTTTGTCACATTTTTTTTTTAATATGGGAGTAACGTTAGCTAGCTTCCATTCTCTTGGGGCATCTTCGAATATGATGGGTTTCTTGAAAATAATTTCTAATGGAACAACAATCTCATTTTTCATTTCCTTTTATATTCTTGGATGCCAACAGTCAGGCTCTGATATCTTATTATCTTTGAGTTTTTCTATACACCTTTTAATTTTTTCTTTTGTTATATTTACCGTAGTAAGTTCACCCTAGAGTTTTCACAGGTTTCAGTTAGGAGTTTATTTTGAGGTGTTTCGTTTACGAATACTGAGCTAAAATAGTTGTTTAAAATATCACATATTCCTTCATTTGAATATTCAAGTTGACCGTCAGCAGATAATATTAGGCCTATGTGATTCCTGATAACCTTTTTATCTCTAATGTAACTAGAGAATTATTTGGGATTACCTTTGGATTTATCAGCGATATTCATTTCCTATTGTCGTTTTCGTTTTTATTGTCTTTTTTTTAATCTCTCTGTATTATTACATAACTTTGATAGTCATTAGGTGCACCCAACCACTTGTATTTCTTATAAGCCTGTTTCTTCTTAGCAATACTTTTTCAGTTTCTTTGTCAAACCATTTTGGGGAAGCCTGATTTGGGGGGCGTCTGTTTTAAACGGGATGTAAACATGAATCATCTTAGCGTATTTTGAAATATTTCTCACATCTGATCTACAGGTCTTTCGCTTAATTTGACCTTCCAATCTGTAGGCTAAAGCTCCTGACGTATTCCTATGAAATATCCCGCAATATCAAATTCAACTTCAAACTCATTACCATTTAACCATGTCCCGGTTATTCCTATCATATCGATATTTTTGTTTTTGACATACGCCTGGATTTCTTGGAATTTGTTCCTAATACTGCGAGCATTAAAGTACATGTTTTTAAGAAACTCATGATTATTTCTTTTTGACTCGTTTTGATTTTTAACATCATATCTTACATTATTATTTTGTTCTTTAATGACACCTTGCTCTATATTGACATTTGGTCCTTCATTGACATTCAGTGCCTCATGGACATTTGGTCCCTCACGGTCATCCGGTCTCTCATGAACACCTTGCCCCCCTCCGTCACCGCGTCCCACACCGGCCACCCGTCGTTCGTTGGCATCACTTCCCGTCCTCCACTTTCAATATATTCTACCGTGACATATTGTCATCCACTATCATTACATCCTATCGTGATATTTTTGTCCTTCATTGTTATTTCATCCTAATGTAATATTTTGTCCTCTACCGACATTATATCCTAAAATGATATTTTGTCCTACACTGACATATTGCTCTACATTAATGCTTTTCCCTACTCTGTTATCCCCATTGCACTCTATTTCCCCTTTCCTTTGAGTTTCTACCCCAAAAAAGGAACTAGTTCATTACAAACTCCCACAATGATGTTTATAAGAACATGGCCTCTGCGAATAAGGTGGATCCCATTAGAAGCATAAAGGTGGTATCCCAATTGTTTACACAACTGTAATATCCTTTCATTGATCCCTTTGGCTCTACTCTTCCAACACGAGCTAGCGTAGATCCTCGGAAGGATCCTACAGTCCATGTGGTGGCTCCCACGTTCCTTCATCTCCTGAAGGAGGATCTTGTAATTCCGAACAAGTTCCTCTGATCTCACCCTACCCACATCGTTACTTCCTGTATGAACAATAGTAAACGTGTTCGTTCGCCTTTGCTCCCTGATGGCCAGGGTAAAATCGGCGATCCCACTACCCGGTTGACATACAATTATGCAACGTTGTTTAGTCTTCCGTTGCAGGATGTCGTTATAGCCTCGCATTATGGAGTTCCCTACCACCAAGAACTCTTTATTTTCAGCCACCTCATCTTCCAGTAAAGCAAAACGATTGGCTAGAGTTAGCGGTTGCTCCGCAGGACACCCGTTTACCGAACGCTGGCTCGACAAACGGGACTCCACAGAGCGCCATTCGTTCATGGTAGTGGCAGAAGTGGAAGAGGTGGAGAGCTCTTTGGGTTGTGGGGAGGATTCACTCTTCTCACAGAGTGTACTCTTGAGAAGACGAATTTCCTTCTCACACTTCCTGAGACGATCTTCCAGGTTCACACAACCTTCACAGGCCATTTCACTCCTCCTTCAGCAATACAAACAGCAAAGAGAGAAACATAAATCAACAAAAGAAGCACAAGCGGTCATTAAATAAACTAAATACACTAAGTTTACTCTGCTTACTTTATACTAATACTCCTACCTTTGGAGTACGGTAACAGACTAATGTTTTGATTCTAAATCACTAGAACACTACACTATCTTATACCTGTAACTTTATAACGCTTAACATATACAATTACAAGGAACACAACACAATCACTTGTCACTATTTGAAATTATAAACTTCACAGGAAGCAATAAAGTTCACAGGAAGTAATAAACTTCATAGGAGTTATTCACTAGCTGGTGTCTCGGCAGCAAAACTAATTATATATTTCATTAGCTGAGGTCTCGGAACAGACTGAATTCTGTATATAAATAATATGAATGTATATAAATATATATATATATATATATACATATATATATAGTATATATAAATATATAATATAAAATAATTATAAATATATAATATAAATATATATATAATGTATAAATATGTATATAAATATATATGTATATATTATACACACACACACACACACAAACACACACACACACACACACACACACACACACACACACACACACACACACACACACACACACACACACACACACACACACACACACATATATATATATATGTATATACATAATATATGTATGTATATATGTATATATACATATATATGTATATATATGTATATATATGTGTATATATATATATATATATATATATACACACATGGAGTTAAAAACGACAGCATTGTTGTAGTTATTCAGTTTCTTTATCGTATTCTCGATTTTCCTGATTAGCGTTTTATCATTAACCGGGTGAATTAAAATTAGATCACTGTATACTTCCATTTCTTTTCATTATTTGAGCTCAACGTTTCGTCTTAATGAAGACATTTTCAAGAGTAAAATGAAATAACAAAAATTACATAATTAAAGTAATGGTGACAAAATTACAAAAGTTACATAATCACAGTAATGGTGACAAATGTGTAAAAATATACAAGATCAATACTGGTAGAATATATGGAGGATACAATATCAATGCATATAAATACGATAACAACCGTACAAGAACATAAAATTCAACAGAGGAGAGTGATAAGGAAGCGATTACTTACATTTAAAGGGAGATGAGAAAAAAAATGACAAGTTAGGAATGTACGGTATATATACGCATGGGTCAGGTGGTCGGACAATGCGACTTCAGAGGTCACAGAGTAAGGTGGTTGGGGGTGTGGGTTTAGACGGGTGTGGTTACCGTAGGGGAGAGGAGGAGGGGGAAGGGAAGAGGAGGAAGGGGGTGGAGGTGGAAGGGGAGGAGGGGGAGACAAAGAAGAGAGGGGGTGGAGGGAGGGAGGAGTGGGAAATATTTGTTTCTATGCTTACAATAAAATAAAGATATACTGGATTTCATATTAGATTGGATGTTAATGACTGGAGCTTTGTCTCTAATATGAAAGGCTTCGAGCAATTGTAGCCTCCTAGGGTCATCACTCGTTTCAGTAATTTTGGTGGAATTAATCAATTCATCCCTGCTGAGTACAGCGTTGTGAAAACTTTTGTGATGTTCTTTGATTGCTCCCTCCTGTAGATGTAATGGTAGGCGACGGTTGACTTTGCATCTAGTAAAATCGATGTAGGTATGGTTATGAGGCTTACAATCCTGTGAAGAACAAATATATTGGTACACTACATTGGTTCTAGATGTGATGTCTGATCGCCTAGAAGAGTTGTTCGTCATGATCAGAGGGGAAGTTCTGGGATTTTTGTAGTAAATGAGGACTCTGATTTTGTTGTTCTCGCTTGTAGAGAGGCAATTCCTTTGGATGATATCTTTAAATACTTTTTCATCTTTTTTTGTAATTATTAGTAAAGATATTTCGGTAATATATGTTGATGTAGTTATGATATTGTGGTGTTTTGATTGTGTGATATGATTCTAGCATCCTGTTGCTAATGGAATCAAAGTCGGTGTTAGAGTACTCATTATTTGTAAGCATTTGTCTAAGGTGTTGAAGCTCACTGTGTAATGCTTGCCACGAGGAACACACCGAGATGGCTCTCTTTACATAAGCTCTTATGACATCTTTCTTGTAGTTGTCATTGCACTCGCTCTTGCCATTCATGCATTTATCTATGTTGGTGGGTTTTCGATACACACTTGTAATAAAGTTGTCAGATTTAGAATCGACGAGCACATCTAGGAAAGGGAGTAGACTGTTATTATTCATTTCTGTGGTGAAAGTTAGGCCTGAAATTTCCTGAAGGCGGCACCGTAAATCCTCTAATAAAACAGCAGAAGAGGTGCTTACAAAGATGTCATCTACGTATCTACAGTAGATAGATGGTTTTAATTCTCCGTCCTGGAAGACAGCAGGCATGTAGGTTTTAACGAAGAGGACACCCAATGGTGACCCCATCGTTACGCCGTCTTCCTGAACGCATAAGTTTCTTTCTGGGCACCTGAATGGAACTTCTGTGGTGCAAGTGACAAGTAATTATTTTAAAGTTGACGCAGGGATATGGGGAGGTGGGATGTCATTATTGTGATAAACATAGTAAAAAATGCTATTGTTGGTTCTTATTACAGGGATTTCAGTGAAAAGATTTTGAGCATCTAATAATGCCAGGATTCCATCAGTTTTATTAACCCGTACGATATCTACAAATTCCATAGTAGAGAGGAGGGAGGGAGTTTTAGGGATGTAAGGGGAGATTATATCATGAAGCCGTTTGGCAACATGGTATGAAGGGGTGGGAATTTGGGAAATAATTGGCCTAAGTGGGTTTCCCTCTTTACGAGTTTTTACGTTACCGTAGAAGTAACCAGGTTGAAAATCACCAATTACTTTAGCAAATTTGGTTCCTCACTACAGAGATAAGTTTGTTTAACTTTTTCTTTAAGTTTTCAATAGGGTTACGGGAAATTCTTTTGAACTTAGTACGGTCTTTAAGGATGTCACCACACTTTTGAAGATAGATGTCTTTGTCTAAGATTACAAAGCAGGAAGACTTATCTACTCTACGGACAATTATGTTTACATTTTCTCTTAGTTGTTTGGCCGCTTCTCTGAGACGAGAGGGGAGCAGATGGCTATAATTACGGAAAACTCTCCTTTCTGTATCTTTCTCCCACAAAGAGTCAAGGGATACTTTGGCCCAATCATTTCCCCTTTACAAGGGAGAAAAGGCTATTGGTATAAACATGCATATGCAAAGCAGGCTCAGTTTATATAACTTCCACTATCTTTTTTCCTGTCTTTGCCTTCTTTGATTGTTGTTGACTTCCACCTGCAAATAGTGAAGTCATGATCTCTGAGAGCTCTGGGGTATCTATTTTTTTTTTTTGCATCTGTAGATGTTCCATCTCTTTGTGGGTCTCAGGATCATCAAGACGTGGAAAAACCATCATCAGGAGGAGAGGCAGTACAGTGACCAGGACCATTGGGTTCATGAGGAAGTCCATTAGACGCCACTGTCCACGCTGCACAAAGTAACGATATGGACCAGATGCCATTAGATGCAATGGGTAAGCCACCAGAGTGACCTGTGATATTTGAATGTTGTTGAGGACTCTAGTTCTCATTTTTCCTCTTGAATTTATATCTACCCTCACAGGTTCACATATAAAGTTAGGGTTCATCACTTAAACTGCATATGAACTTGAGGGTACATTATTGATTATAAAACTTCCATGCTCACTGAGGAAGCCGTAATTTCCTGCATTAATGAATACTCTCGTTATTGAAAACCAATTAGCAGGTCCTAGAAAAGAAGAATCTGGTAGTACCACACGACCTTATATTTTGTGTCGTAACCCTAGGTCAAGAAGTGATGAAGATCCTAGGTGAGGAAGTGATGAG
>NC_134783.1:8699253-8716753 GCF_046742065.1 Oratosquilla oratoria
TCAGCTTCGAGGGTCATTTGGAAAGGTGTCAGATTCAAGTGCCCTCTGAGAAGGTGTCAGCTTCGAGGGTTATTTGGGAAGGTGTCAGATCCAAGTGCCCTTTGAGAAGGTGTCACCTCCGAATGCCCTTTAGATGAGGGTCAGCCTTGAGGGCCCTATGGGCAGACATTAACCTCAAGTACCCGTTGGTATTACTGCTTCCTTGACTGGCCGGGGGAGTGTTTCGTCGGGGGGTGGGGGTTCGTCCGGAAGTGTTTCCTCTGGGGGTGTTTTGTTCGCGGGGGGGGGGGGGGGTGATTTATCCAAATACCGTCCGGGGACTTGCGCTGTTCAACCACCTTTCCGTACTGAGGGGCACGTTTACTTTTATTCTGGCTATCACCAGACGATTCTTTTCATATTCCTTGCACCCCACCGGTAGAGAAGGGATTTTAATCTATTTCAAGTCGAATCCGGATAAAACACCCACGGACAAAACACACCCAGAAGAAACACCCACCGGACAAAACACACCCGGATGAAACACCCACCGGACAAAACACACCCGGATGAAACACCCCTAGGGTGTTTTGTCCTATACTCTTTCAAATAACCCCTTCCAACGTGTACCAGTTTTACCATTTGCCTTGGGTGTTCGGTCGCGTAGGAGAAAGGCGATATTTACTGCCACAGCTAAGCATCTCCTGCCGTAGGCTCAGTATATAGTGATTGCTATGCTGGTCGAAGGCAAAGGCTGACGGAGAGTTGGGTTTTATTAGCAATGACTGTTGGGCGCCGGGGGGGGGGAAGAGACGGTGAGGGAAGTGACGACTGTGTTCCAAGTCGTGTTCCCGGTGATCTACTTGCAAGGGAGCAAAGGGTTGGGAGGGCGAGAAAGCAAGAAGCAGCGAGCTAGGCTCACGTATGCTTTTCCGAGGTTATCTGCATCTTTGGGGGTTGGTCCATACACGGGCAAGTCATGGCCCGTGATCCTAATTGGCGTGAGGTCAAGTGTGAGGCGAGGGAAGTCGGACGCAAAAACGTTCTCAGGCCACTGACTTACGTAGATGGAGGTTATGAGGCGGGTATCTCACGTGTTCCTTCAAAAAGGGCTTTGTGGCGTCTCACGTGGCAGATCCCAGCACTGGTTAGTCATCTTTGGGAGGGCCTCATAGGGTCCGTCTAGGCTGGTGAGCTGGACGTGACTTACTTCAAAGAGGCTTTGTGATGGCCATGCGGCAGATCCTAGCGCTGGTTTCATCCTGGGGTCCCACGAGTGATTCCCATGGGAGGCCTCGGAGGTCAAATGTCGTGAGCAGAGAAGTGAGGATAGGAGTGACGAGATGAGGACCGGTCGTGAGGGCTACTCCTAACAGTGAAGATAAATGAAACCTACAGTATGAGGTGTTCAGCCGCTGTCGATGACATCACTTTTGCTCAGTGTGGCAGTATAGCTTGTGCAAATGGCAATCACCAGAGGTCGGTGGAGACCGAACCTGAGCACTGAACCCGGACCCACCAGTAACGAGAGTCTTCAACCCCAATGAGCAAGACCAACATGTGTATTTACCTATTTACCTAGTTGTAATATACGGGAAGGGGAGCATCTACAGGTAGTTTGTTCTTAAATTCTTGTATGGTTTTTGCACACACTGTTGTTTCGTCCAATTTGTTTCAGACATCCACCACTCTGGATTTTTTTTTCAGATTTCTTCTATACCGTAACTATCCTTTTTGAGTTTCTTTTCATGTCCTCTTGTTTTTCTTTTATCCCACCTTAATAAGTCTTCTCTGTCAAGGACTTCCATGCCTTTTATGATTCTGTAAATGGCCAGTAGATCTCTTTCTCTTCTTTGTTCTAGGGTTAGTAGTTCCAGTTCAGACAATCTTTGTTCGTATGTCAATTTTGAAAATGTTGGTGCCATCTTTGTCGTTGCTTTTTGGATTTTTTTAATTTCTTTATACTCTTTTTTGTGCTGAGTGTCCATAGTGTCGCAGTGTACTCCATTCTTGGTCTTATCAGTGTGACCAATATTTTTTTTTACCATTACTTCATCCAAGTAATCAAAAGCTACCTTTATTGATCTTAGTACATTGTAAGTTTCTCCGACTATTTTGCTTATATGCTTGTTTGGTGACATGTCCTTATCAATAACACAATGTAACAAAGATTTTGTTTGATTAATTTTTTTTGGCTATTTCTCTTTTATTAGGCCGTATGAATAAAGAAAAAACATATCTTTTATGTCGCTAATCGTTATTAAGGAAATGTCATAGATTTTTTGAAAAATAAAAAGAAATTGTATATTTACATAAGAAAATTGCAGAAAAATGTCTTTGAACATTACTGAAATTATGCAACAGCGTTGAAACATACATATTCCGACAGCTCACGTCCAACAAGTTCCACTGTTTCAACCTGGATGTCAGTAATTCTGCTTTTGATTTGGCGAGTCCTAAGCCCCTGATAATATCATTTAGCTCCGCTTGGTTAGGGAAATGCGGAATAGCCTGGGTATCATCTGCAACAGAGACATCGTCGTGGGCATCTTCTGTTTCGCTGCTGGAACTTGTGCAAGCATCTCTCGTGATCGCCGGAGGAGGGTTGGGAACTGGAAGCTCCTCACAATGCATCACCGGACGAAGAGATGATGATGGCAGATCGGGGTAGTCGAACGCATCCGTCTTATTTCCCCTGCGGTGACCGGTCACTACCATCATACAAAAGTATCAGTTGTTTGTGTGATCTGTTGGTTCCCGCCAGATTCTTGGCACGCCAAACTTCAGTTCTCGTTTCTCCCCTCTGTACCACGCCTCCAGAGTAGACCGACAGCTTCCGCAAACCACGTGTGGCGCCCCACTCTTGTCCTGGCCCTCCACTTGAACTCCAAAGTACGCTTTGTAAGCCGAACAGAAGAGGTTCCCTTCAACGATGGTGTACTTGACTGACTAGACATTCAGAAAGACTCCGCAGACATAGCAGAAGTTATCAGGATCATGTTTGCAGGAAACTCGAGCAGAAGCCATCATGAGACAATATCTGTAAAGAAGAGAACATATATAATAAGACGAGTTGAAGGGAAAGAACGGAAACAGAATGTTAAAACATATATCAAATGACTACTTGAATGAATCATATAAATCATACTTGAATAACCTACATGAATAAATCACATTTTTTTTCAAAATAGTTTCAAAATAGTTTCTAAATAACATAATGATCAACAGCATGCTATGTCTTACTTCTGATTAGCATATCCCTGTATGTTTCAACGGTGTTGTATAGTTTCAGAAATGTTCAAAGACACATAATGATCAACAGTATGCTATGTCTTACTTCTGATTAGCATATCCCTGTATGTTTCAACGCTGTTGTATAGTTTCAGATATGTTCAAAGACATTTTTCTGCAATTTTGTTATGTAAATATACAATTTTTTGTTATATAAAAAAAATCGATGTCATTTCCTTAATAACGATCAGCGACATAAAAGATATGCTTTTTCTTAATTTTAATTCATTTCTTTTTTGTTACACGGTGTAATTACCCCTAGGTCCTTTTCGGTGTGTGTGTGTGTAGGTGTGTGTATTCACCTTGGTCTTTTGGATCACGTGTTGGAATCATGATCGACAGCTATTTCCCTCCCGGAAGAGAACTCAGTTCATATGACCGATGTATGGGTAATGCTGTGACCTTACACGCACGCACGCACACACATTCGACTCCCTGCCCACGAGAGTTGGGGTAACGACTCGCAGAGCAGCGATACTGAGATTATTTCACCCCTGGGCAGGATTCGAACCAAGTACCGCTGTCATCCCGTGCTGACAGTCTGAGTGTGTGTGTGTGTGTGTGTGTGTGTGTGTGTGTGTGTGTGTGTGTGTGTGTGTGTGTGTGTGTGTGTGTGTGTGTGTGTGTGTGTGTGTGAGAGAGAGAGAGAGAGAGAGAGAGAGAGAGAGAGAGAGAGAGAGAGAGAGAGAGCGAGGGAGAAGGAGCGAGGGAGAAAGAACGAGGGAGAAAGAGAGAGGGAGAAAGAGAGAGGGGGAAAGAAAGAGAGAGGGAGAAAGAGAGAGAGGGAGAAAGAGAGAGAGCGAGAGAGAGAGAGAACGACAGAGCAATAGCGAAAGAGCGACAGAGAGCGCGAGAGTGAACGAGAGAGAGAGAGCGAGAGAGAGTGAGAGCGAGAGCGAGAGCGAGAGAGAGAGAGAGAGAGCGAGAGAGAGAGAGAGAGAGAGAGAGAGAGAGAGAGAGAGAGAGAGAGAGAGAGAGAGAGAGAGAGAGAGAGAGAGAGAGAGAGAGAGAGAAAGAGAGAGCGAGAGAGAGCGAGCGAGCGAGAGAGCGAGAGAGAGAACGAGAGAGCGAGAAAGAGCGAGATAAATATACAGATAGGTAGATAGGTGGGTAGGTAGGTAGATAGATAGATAGATAGAGAGAGAGAGAGAGCGATAGGGAGAGAGAGAGGGAGAGAGACAGATAGAGAGAGATAGAGAGAGAGAGAGAGAGAGAGCGATAGGGAGAGAGAGGGAGGGAGAGATAGATAGATAGATAGATAGATAGAGAGAGAGAGAGAGAGAGAGCGATAGGGAGAGAGAGGGAGAGAGAGAGATAGAGAGGGATAGAGAGAGAGAGAGAGAGAGAGAGAGAGAGAGAGAGAGAGAGAGAGAGAGAGAGAGAGAGAGAGAGAGAGAGAGAGAGAGAGAGAGAGCGAGAGAGAGAGAGAGAGAGAGAGAGAGAGCGAGAGAGAGCAAGAGAGAGAGAGCAAGATAAATATACAGATAGGTAGATAGGTGGGTAGGTAGGTAGATAGATAGATAGATAGAGAGAGAGAGAGCGATAGGGAGTGAGAGAAAGAGAGAGAGAGGGAGAGAGTTTTTATGCAGACCGAACGCGAACTTTACACCATGACGGTACAAGCAAACGCGGCAGTCGTGACCTATCACCGTGACCTTACACTGACCTCGTTAGGGCGGACACGTGGGCAACGGTGGCCTCACTCCACTGGTTTGCAAGACTAACCCTTGACCTAGGTCTAATCAGCTTGACCTGTAACCGCTGCGACCTCCTTTGACCTCATCCACGGAAGCGAGGTTGGTGACGTCCGCCGTTCTGACCGTTACAGAAGTGAGGAGGTGCAAACCACTACCACCGTTAAATGAAAAATAAACAAATAAATAAACAAATAGATAAAGAAATAGATAAATAAATAAATAGATAAACGAATAAAAAATAAATAAACAAACAAATAGATGAACAAATGAAATGATAACAATGATAATAGAAATAAAGAAAAAACTAACAATAATAAAAACAACAATAATTATAATAATGATGGTGATAACGATGATAATAATGATAATGATGATGATAATGATGGTAATGAAAATGATGGTAATAATAATAATGGTGCTAATGATAATAATGATAATGATAATAATGGTAATAATGATGATAATGAGAATAATAATAATATGATAATGAGAATAATAATATGATGATAATGAGGGTAATGAGAATAATGATGATGATAATTATGATAATAATAATGATAGTGATAATGATGACGATGATGATGATGATGATGATGATGACGGTAATGATGATAATGATTCCAATGATAATGATAATGGTTACAATGATAATGATAATGATAATGATGACATTGATAATAATGATAATGAGAATAATGATGATAGTGATGATAATGATAGTGATGACAATGATAGTGATGATAATGATAGTGATAATGATAATAGTGATAATAATGATAATGACAATGATAATGATTATAATAATAACAATGATAATGATAATAATGATAATGTTAGTGATCATGATGATAATTATAATAATGATGGTGATAACGATAATGATAATGATGATAATGATAGTGATGATGACGATGATGATGATAATAACGATGATGGTAATAGTGATAATGATTATGATGATAATGATAATATTGATAATAATGATAATGAGAATAGTGATGATGATGATAATGATGATAATAATAGTGATAATGATAATGATAATGATAATAATAACAATGACATTGATAATAATGATAATGATAGTAATAATGATGATAATTATAATAATGATGGTGATGATGATAACGACAATGATAATGATAATAATGATAATAATATATATATATATACATATATACATATATATATATATATATATATATATATATATATACATATACCAAAGGCCTTTTCCCCCTTACAAGGGAGGTAGCCAACAAAGGCATAAAATCCACTCCCACCCATTCCATCCCCACATACTCCACTTCCATCCCTACATACTCCACTTCCATCCACCCCCATCCCTCCCTCTTATCTTGGATCCTCCTGGATGACGGGTTATCCCCGCATCTCGCCCACTGCACTGGGTCAGAAACAGTGTCGCTAGACAAAGCACATCCTGAGCAAGGTCACTTCATTAAATCGGTGCAGAAAAGGAGAAGACGGGGAGAAATTCCTTCGGGCTGCGTCAATTTATTTTTCATACATTACCCCCTCACCCCCAATCCCCCACACACTCCCCCTCATGCATAACAGCATCATCCATACACAACACTTCTCCATTCACCCCTATCTTCTGCCCTCTACAGTCCTTCCTCAACAGACATTCCCCTCTTTCCCAATGCCCCTTTTACCCCATCCATCCATCTCATCTTTCGACGCTTCCTCATGTTTACTCCTTCCACCTCTGACTTCCACACTTACAAATGCATGCAAAATCCCCATGCAATAGCCCACTTACATAGTATCATGCACATGTAGATATGCGGCCAAACCGGAGCAGATTTTCAGTGAAATTTACAGCATTTGTCCAGTACGTCAGACTAAATTAGAATATTTCTTGTGCAATTTCCCTTTGTTTTCTGCTAACACTATTGCACATACAACAATACAAAGATATGCAAGAGGATCGAAGTAATAATAAATATAATTTGTCATTTAAGCAAGTTTATTTGTTATTACAAATAAATTTCCAAAACGCTGTAATAAGCATACATGTACGTGTAATGTTATAGAAGCTAAAAGTTACATCACTGAGAACTACTCAGTATCATCATCGTCCAGATAGTCTGTTAGCTCTGCAGTAGGCTCGTCTTCCTGTGGCTGGTTGCTACACATTTGTAGCTTGCAGATATGTGTGCACTTAAGGTCATTCACCAGACATGTGCACTCTGGCAGTTTGCAGGACCTTGTACACTTGCAGGAGAGAAGTTCCAGCATGGTATCTGGTGCTGGATACCCACTCATCCAATCACCGGCATACATTGCGAGGGTGTCCTCACATGGTGGGATCTGGCCAAATTCCACCTCACCACGCCTGGCACAGAGCAACTGATAGCGGAGGGTGTTGAAGTATTTTGTGTCGGTGGATGGTGCATACATACGGCATGATATTTCTTGCAGCTTCTCAAACAGCTCTCCTGACACAGTCCATGTTCGTCCCAGCTCACTGAAGGCCTCTTGGATGGTCTTGTCAGACTTTAGTAGCTTGAAGCTGTCCATCTTACCACGGCCTGCGAATGGACTGAAGGTGTTGCAACCAGTGAAAGCATGCATACCAACCAGAGAATGACACACACTGTTCCCCAGCGATTGTCCCAGCTTGTTAATGTCTAGGAATCTATTCTGGGTTTTGCGGTTCTGGTGCACGAGGCATGGAATATCTTTGAATAAACCTACACATAACACCAAAACATCTGTGTCCTCAGCAGTGATGATCACTGCCTTGTAGCCAGACTCTGCTGCATGAAGGGTATGCAGCAACATATATGTGTCGGCCTCTTCCTGGGATGATTTGAGGTCTGAAAACTCCTCCCAGTGGTCTTTGTCGATCCGCAAGCAGTCGTTCTCAGACGTAACATACAGCACCTTGTTGTAAGGTTTCTCTCTGTGCTTGGGACTTTTCCACTCGTCTACCAAGAACTTGATTAGCCTGGCCTTATTAGCAGAGCTGCATAGAATATGCCTCCACTATCGGGTGTTGTGGCCTGGTGCAATGTTCCTGAACTGGATGCCTGTCATGTCTGCTCCTCTTTTCACTCTTTCTACATCTTTGATTGACGTCTCCTTGTACACATCAAAGACAATATCTATCCGCTGGCTCATGGCTCCTTTATGGAGAACAATGTTTAGTGCTGATTCTGCGAGCTCGGCAAAGGTTTTTATCATTACCTTTCAGCTTCTGCACCAGGCTCATCCCGTCAATGATGGTTGTTGGTGGTTCAGGGATCACCTCTGCAGGGGGGACACTCTTTTCCAGATGTCTGGCTAAAACTGCCTTATTCGTCTTGCGAAGAGATCCATCGCCATTGGCAATGGCTCATGGAAGGGGACCCAGAGGATGAGCCAACACATTACGCATGGGGAGCTTTCGGCTCTCAGCCACTAGAATCATATGACCAAAGAGGTTGCTGTCAACCTTGGGTTGTCCCTGGCTTTGTGGTTTCTTCTGGATGTTTGAGAATGTTTTCAATTACTTTTTTGCTCTCTTATCATGAAACTGTGCAATTGGTGGATTTACCTCCAGTCGTTCTTGTTTGAAAGCTTTACATCATGGGATAAATCTGGCGATATTACAGTTGCAGTTGACTAGCTGACCAGCTCTTTGTTGTCTGGGCTGAATGGATTCAACCAGCATGTCTTCATGAGCTCAACAATAGGCTGGACATCAGCCTCATCTTTTCTGATCCTAGGCAACTGGAGATCTGGGTGATTGAGGTGCGCTTCACTTTGGCCCACCATTTCTCTCAACTGCCGCTGGTAGGCACTTTGGTATTCAGATGTCAAGTAGTATTAGGCGACAGCACCAGGTTTCAGGCTGAAGCCTTTTGTTCCTCCCGGTGTCTGAGTGTCTTTGTTAACAGTCTCCTCGATGGTCTGGTCCACAGGTATGCGCCCGAATGGATTTGAGTGGCCAATCTGGACTGAGAAGCCACCTTGCATGAAGTGCGCATGCACGTCAGGGTGATCAATAGGCAGTCTTGACATCGTGGCATAGTAGTATGGCAGGAAGCGAGCATAGTTGAGCTTGTCATAGGCAAAACACCAAGGGATAATCTGGCGGATTGATGCAAAGTGAACCATCCAATCCCCTTCTCTTGAAGCGCAAATCAGTCCCAGCATGATCTCTGTCATATCCAAGTAGGACATCCAGAATGCTGAAAGACCTTGTCTATCTCTGAGACTCTATGTGGATTTGAAATAGCTCCATGGTGCGTGAGTACGACGTATTCTCCAGGAGGTGTGCGAATGATGCCTCAGAAACATCTTCATGGAAACTAGCATAAGAACATAAGAATGAAGGAGACGGCAAGAGACCATAAGGCCTACATAAGGCAGCTCCATATCCATCACCACCTGTCATCCCCATCCATAAAGTTGTCTAACCGTTTCTTAAAACAACTGATAGTTTCAGCGCTCACTACATGGTTACTAAGTCTATTCCATTCGTTGACCACTCTATTAGTAAACCAATTCTTGCCTATTTCCTTCTTAAATCTAAATTTGTCCAGTTTAAATCCATTAATGCTACCCCTGCCCAGTTTTTTTTAATAAGATGACCTTGTTTGCATCACCCTTGTTTGCATCAAGCCTTAGATCCACTTGAACACCTCTAGTAGATCACCCCGCACTCTGCGTCTTTCCAGAGAGTGTAAGTTAAGGTACCTAAGACTCTCTTCGTAAGGCAAATTTCTGAGTCCATGTATCATTTTGGTCATTCTTCTCTGTACTGATTCTAGTGAATTGATGTCCATTCTGTAGGATGGAGACCAAAACTGTACCGCATAGTCAAGGATGGGTCTAACTATCGCTAGATAGAGTTTAATAATTACCTCTGCACTTCTATTCGTTACCGTCCTAGCAATGAAACCTAATGCTCTGTTAGCTTTATTCCTGGCGCTAATGCACTGTTTCCTGGTTTTAAGGTCCGGACTCACTAGAACTCCCAAGTCTCTCTCGTACTCAGTTTTCTCTAAAAACGTGTTATCTAAGCTGTATCTATTTTCGGGGTTGTGTAGCCCTACGTTTAACACGCTACACTTAGAGATATTGAAGGTCATTTGTCATTTCACCGACCACGTGAACAATTTGTCAAGATCATCCTGCAAAATCTCTGTGTCGTCTCGTGACCTAATTAGTCGTCCTATTTTAGTGTCATCCGCGAACTTACTAACATCACTATTCATCCCATCGTCTAAGTCGTTTATGTACATAATGAACAATAGGGGACCCAAACCCGTGCCCTGGGGAACCCCACTATTAACATTGCCCCACTTGAATTTTACTCCATTTATGGTGACCTGTTGTTTTCTGTTACTGATCTAAGCTCTAATCCATTCTAACACTTTTCCTCCTATGCCATGGGCTTTAATCTTATTTAGTAGTCTCTGGTGTGGCACCTTGTCGAACGCTTTGCTAAAGTCAATTATGATTGTTATCTGACGCCTTATATACTTTAGTGTAAAAGGATAGAAGATTAGTCACACATGACTTACCCTTGGAGAAACCATGCTGTGTGTCACGAATTAAATTATGTCTCTCGATGTGTTCTCTGAGTCTATTTACTATTATTGATTCAAGCATTTTACCTATAACCGATGTCAAACTGATTGGCCTGTAGTTGTATATAAACGATTTATCTCCCTTCTTAAAAACAGGAACAACGTTTGCCTGCCCCCAAGCAGTAGGCACAAAACCAGTGTCTACTGATTTATTAAATATTTCAGTTAACTGGTTTCGGATTTCAAATTTACACTCCTTAAGCACTCACGGAAAAATTTCGTCTGGACCCGGGGCTTTTTAGTTTTAAGTCTTTTAATCTGCTTGACTACCTCTACTTTACTAATGCTGATATTAGATAGTCTACTTTCTTCATCCCCATTTAAAATCGGATCGCAGTCAGGTACGTTATCTAACCTCTCATTAGTAAACACCGAGAGAAATTATTTGTTAAACTCTTAACTCATTTTTTTCTCCGATTTTTTTCATGACATTTTTCATCGTTTTTAATTAGGCCTATTCTTTCTTTATTTTTTGTTCTATAGAGATGAAAGAAACCCTTAGGGTCGGATCTTGCTTGACTTGCAACCTTAATTTCATAGTTACGTTTCGCTATACGTATATTCTTTTTAACCAGCTTTGCCATTTCGTTATATCTTGATCTAAGGTGTGTTTCCCCGTTTTTTATTTTTACGTAAAGTCCTCTTTTCATTCCGATCTCATGTTTCAGTCTGTCCGTCATCCATTTGGGAGTATTACTATTCTTCCGTATTGACTTCAGGGGGATAAATGTATTTTGTGCATTAATAATTAAATCAGTTAGATTGCTATACATTTCATCCAAATCGCTGACCTGGCTGTTTACCCCCCGCCCCCAAGTGACCTAAACCAAAATATGCATATTATCTTTAGTGAACCGACCCCTGGTCATGTCCTGACCCATGGTCATGACATGACCCTGGTCATGTCCCGACTATTGACCGCGCCAGTGATGGCCGAATCATCCGTATGACATTTCATGTTCAATTTCAAATAGGTTTTTATCCTATCAAAATTGGCTCTCCTGAAGTCTGGTACTTGGACGTTATTCGTACTCTTTAATTCTTCCCAAATAATATTAAATCTTATTTCTTGATGATCGCTAGAGCCTAGACTATCTCCCACTTTTACCTTACTCATTAGGTGCTCATTATTAGTTAAAAGTCCAGAGTATTTTCTCCCCTCGTAGGATTGGTAATCATTTGTTTTAGAAAATTATCCTGCACCACATCTAGGAATTGTTTCGCTTCCTGATCTCCTACTAAAATTTCCCAGTCAATGTTTCTATGATTAAAATCTCCCATGATCACAACGTTATTGTACTGGGACGCTCTGCGAATTTCATGAATCAGGGGATCAGTTTGCTCAATGCTGAGGTTAGCAGGTCTATACAGGATGCTAATAGCTAATAATAACTTTCTTTTTCTTGTCTATAATCTCCACCCAAATATATTCCGTACTGTCCTCTTCCTTAATCGAATTATTGATAATACAGTTTATTGTATTTTTAACGAAAAGCACTAATCCTCCCCCACTCCTGATTATGATGCTGCTGAACCTCTCATGCTTCCACATTATTTCTGCTGCCTTGGCATACAGTGCCTGATCAAACACACAGACAATTTCTTTCAACTGCAGCGATTTCATGATACTGAATGTCAGGTTTAACACTTCATGCACCGTCGACAGTTCAGTTGTAGGGGTGTTGGTAGTTGGCAGGTAGCTGACCGTGTCCTGGACCACTGTTACTCCGTTGCGGATCTTAATATTGAAGTTTGTCAAGCTACTAATGGTCTGAGCATCGGGAGTAGACATTTTAGTCAGTATCCAGACTTCTTTGCTCTTGCACATTGAACAATTTCAGTTGTGTCAGCATCTAAGCTTTGCATTTGTGATGGCCCTACTCGCTTTCCAGCATTGTAGGAGGGTAGCCTCTATTGTGCAGGACTTTGATTTGGGGATTGCAGGAATGACTCTCTGTAGTGTCGCATCAATGACTTCTGCTTGCACAGCAATTCCATTGACTCGATAGGATGTGCCTGCGCCACTAACAGTCTCCTCAAGCCTGTCAATATTGTCCCAGGCCAGAGTGGTGAAGACATTTGGGTAGATGTTCGTGGGTAGTGGTGTGTCATCTCTTGAGAGCTCCATCTTTTGAAGACAAAGTGCTGTGCCTATCTCCTTAACTTGTGAATGTGATACACTGTGTTCAAGCCGTTTCAGAGTGTGTATAAGTTAAGTATTTCCAGTCAGCGACTTCAGAGCAAATGGTAGAAGTAGTTGCTTTGGTGGTTTTATCTTTCCACAGCTGACCGCATATTCCATATTGCTGCTAAAGGATGTAGTGAGTCGTTTCAGTCTCTGATGGATTTGTGCAGTCATAGTCCCCCTGTCAGGAGTATCTGTAGGAAATGAGTGATCGACTTATAAATGATGTCTTGCTCATCCTACTCCACATCAGGTGGCCACGTTTGTCTGCTGACTTGCTTCTTGATGTCATTCCTCATTTGCAATGCTGCTTTCTTGACCACATCTCCAGTGTTGACAGATCTGGCCTGCTTCAGCTGCTTCAAGGCAGTGGTGGTTTTGACAAGCTTACAAATAAATAGACTGTCTGGGTACAGGAGGAGCTTTCCTTTGTCATCGGAAATAGTGTGGATAAAATCTGAAAACTGTTTTACTTGGAATGGCAATATTTTATCTGAACTTGTTGCAGAGTGCAATCAAGTCTGCTTTTGCATCAGGGAAGTACATGGGGTTGAAAAATGATGCATCAATGGGTTTCTGTGCTATGGGTCGGAAGTTGTGGTACAAACTTAAGAAGTAGGGAGTGTGTCATTCATGACTTTGATGCGTGAAGGATATACTTCAAATTCGCAAATGTTTGGACTGACTGTGAGATGGAGGGTGCGTTAGTGTCATTGCCAATCAAAATATAAGTGTGACCTTTGACATTGAGGTGATGGCTGAAATGAGGGAGATGCCATTGACACGGCAATTTTCTGGGACACAGTACATTGGTGTCTGGGGCTTGAAAAACTCGTAGGTGCATCTTTGTATACTCACAAGGGAACAGTGTCTTTGGGCTGATGAGTGTTGAGTGAGTGTGCTTGGATGTAGATAACACTTCTGAGACTAGGATGAATCAGATGTTTACTTCCTCTATGAGGACAAGAAAATTTCCTCGGGCGATAAAAAAAAAATAACGGTATCTAATTTGTATTTAGTCCTAAGTTTTGCTGATTTGGACATGCGGGAAGAATTTGTACGTCTGTTGCGTTTGGAATGCATGTCCACAGCTGTGAGTAATGTGGAAGAGGTAGAGTGCTGGGGAAGGTTTGGGGTGGTTGAGCACTGGGAACTCTGTTGTATGGTGTTGGAACAATTTGTATTAGCAACTGGTGGATCCTCGTGTGATGAAGCGGAGTGAATTTGAAGAGAGGGAGTACAAGCAATTGACGATGGGTCATGGTCTGCCTGTGCCTGCTCGGCCACGTGAATGTGATCTACGTTATGAGGAGTTGCTGATGGCAATCAAGAAAGAAATTGTTTGCATAAATGATACCATTTTGAGTAGGGTAAATGACTATGTTATGTTGCTTCATCAGTTTTAAACCTATGAGGATATCAGCAGGAAAGTGAACGTCAGCTACGTAGGCACTAACTGGAATGG
The DNA here is from genome assembly GCF_046742065.1 of Oratosquilla oratoria. Lineage (NCBI taxonomy): Eukaryota > Metazoa > Arthropoda > Malacostraca > Stomatopoda > Squillidae > Oratosquilla > Oratosquilla oratoria. Next base: position 8,713,474 of record NC_134783.1, read on the forward strand.
TTGGATACTGATCTTTGAAGATAATGTCTAGAGAGAATTTACCGATGATCGGGAATGGTACACTATCTAAATTGCAAAGGTTGACGTCTGGGGGTTCCAAACAGGTAACACGTTTTCTTGCACTATGGAATTCATGGAAACTCTGAATTAACATTATGGTGACAGGGGAACCCATTTCGAGAAAGATTGTCACTTTGGTGTTACTAGAAGTGGCATTAAATATTAAGGAATGGAAAAACATGACTAGGATATCCAAGGTATGTACAGGTGGGGTTGATGAGGGAACTTCCAGGTATGGAGTGACTGGTCTTGATGTGGACTAAATCTTGGTGTTCGGTAGTCATAACGGAGATATGTTACGTGAATATCTTGCGAGAGAATGATCTGAGGAGTTTGGTTTGTGTTGCCTCCGTGCTAACAGCACACGGTAACGATCATTCGTGTGGAAACATGTTCCGTGATAATAGCACTGTCGGTTTGGTTGCGAAGGCTGTCTGTAGTAACATGCTTTCTGGAGTATCTGGGTGTAATTGGGATATTAGTCGAAAATACTCCATGAGTGAGACTACGTGTTCCAATAAATCTTTGTCGTCTGAGAACCAGTCATAATTTTTGAGTCTCTCAGTTTGCTTTTAAAGGTTGAAACAATGTTTACAGCTTTCTCTTTGGTGTGGTGAAGACCATGATTGTATGTCATAGCCATTGAGTACAGAGAAAAAAGGGATCCAAATGGCTCAAATGATGCAAAGGACTTCTTAAAGTTATATATATATATATATATATATATATATATATATATGTGTATATATATATAAACAGACTGGATGACATCACCACCTAATGTGATATTTCTGTCTATTCGGGAAGTTAAAATGGATATTTTCCCTTTGTCGCCTGTGATGTTTCTGCATGTTATTTCTGATTCAACCTCAGAGGGGAAACTGTGTACAGGAATGTTCTTCCCATTAAACCTAGGTAATGTGGTTTCATTCTTGACTACGGTGGTAAGATTCTGTGTTGTCATGGTGTTTTGTATGGTAGGTAAATTATCCGAAGAACTGTTAGTAGAGGGGGTATGTCTAGTGTTTTACAATTCAGAGCAGAGCGGCTGCGTGTACAAGGTCCGTATGTTGTGTCAGAAAAATGAAAAATTTCACAAACAACAACAACAACAACACACACACAGAGTAATTGTCTCCTAGGTGACATTAAGAACTGAAATCGTATCTATTTATTAAGGATGATGTCGTAATTTGGCTCTTGGGTTGACAATACAGTGGGAAAGATTCTGTTTGAAGATGCACTGCTGTAAACAAAGGGAGGTATAAGTATATTCTATGATTTGGTTAGAGCTGGTACGAAATACATTTTTTAATGAAGGGAGAGATATGTGTTGGAAGAAGTATATTACACGTCACAGGACGTCACAACTACACGTCATAGGACGTCATACTACGAGAAGATAGATATCAAGGATACGACGTCGCGTACATCGCAGCAGCAGAATCAAACTGCTGTTGAGTGTTAGGTCTAACTAGAACCCGACCGTAGTCCCACTTAACAATATAATAAGGTCGACCTAACCTTGACCCTTAGAACGTCTGGTCCGCACGACGAGACGATCGTTGGGAAGCGTACGTCCACAGAAGGAATTATCTTTATATTTTATTTTTCACCATGCATGGTTAAAATATTCCATGTCCTTTCTATGTATCATAATTGTAAATACTTTTATCTAATATTGAATGCCTCACTCAACCATGTTATTACCTATTTTTGCCACATTGTAAGTTAAAGTGCCTAAGCCTCTCTTCGTAAGGTAAAGTTTCAAGCCCATGTATCATTTTGGTCATTCTCCTCTGTACTGGTTCTAGTGAATTGATGTCCATTCTATCAGACGGAGACCAAAACTGTACCGCATAGTCAAGGATGGGTCTAACTAGATAGAGTTTGATAATTACCTCTGCACTTCTATTCGTAACCGTCCTAGCAATGAAACCTAATGCTCTGTTAGCTTTATTCCTGGCGCTAATGCACCGTTTTCTGGATTTAAGTTTAGGACTCACTAGAACTCCCAAGGCTCTCTCGTACTCAGTTTTCTCTAAAAACGTGTTATCTAAGCTGTTTCTGTTTTCGGGGTTGTGTGGCCATACGTTTAACACGTTGCACTTTGAGATATTGAAGTTCATTTGCAATTTCACCGACCATGTTAACAATTTATCAAGATCATCCTGGAGAATCTCTGCGTCGTCTCCTGACCTAATTAGGCGTCCTATTTTAGTGTCATCCGCAAACTTACTAACACTTCTATTAATCCCATTGTCGAAGTCATTTATATACATAATAATGAACAATAAGAGACCCAAAATCGAGCCCTGGGGAACTCCCCTAGAAACACTCCCCTATTTGGATTTTACCCCATTTATGGTGACCCACTGTTTTCTGTCACTGATCCAAGCTCTAATACTTTTTAACACTTTTCCTCCTATGCCATGGGTTTTATTTAGTAGTCTCTGGTGGGGCACCTTGTCGAACGCTTTGTTAAAATTAGGTAAATAACATTGCGCAAAGGTGACTGCTTAGACCGCAGCTACTCAGCCCCTCCTGGCGTAGGGTCCTCACCACAGACAGGATTTTTCTTTTTTATTATTTTTTCTTTTACAATTTACAACAGCATTCTTGCAGATATCTCACATTTGACCATTGACAAAACAAAATTATACAAGTACATGTAAACTACTGTATCAATACAACGTTATTTGCAAAAATCAATCAAATCAAACAATCACATACCTCTGTCATTGTATCGATACAACCTTATTTGTAAGAATTATAAATAAAATGAAATAATCTTTACAACAAGAGAACTACAGCACAAAGAAATACATTAAACCCTCAACACCAAAGGATATATTCGTACAGCTCTGATATACCGTGGGTTACATTCGATTTTCCTCGATATATTGCACGCGTATCTCATCTGTAACCTTATACATATGATTCATATCCAAAAGCTTTTAACCCTTGACAGGTGGGGGCTATTGTTTTTGCTTTTGAATGGACATGGAAATGCCTAGTGTAGGCTTTATGGTCTCTTGCAGTCTCCTTCAATCTTATATACTCTTCCTAGGGAAGGGGGGGGGTGAAGGGAAACGGGAGGGGGTGTGGGAGGGGTAGGGGAGGGGAAGGGTAGGAGAGGGGGAAGGGGAAAGGGAAAAGGGGGGAGTGGGAGGGGAAAGGGAAAAGGGAAAGGGGAAAGAAAAGAGAAAAGGGGGGAGGG
>NC_134783.1:8719253-8721753 GCF_046742065.1 Oratosquilla oratoria
GGAAGTTGGTTAGATCGTGCGAACGTGTCTCTAAAGACCTTAGGTTCGAACCGTCTTTATTGCTACTCCTCCAAGGGGAAGCGTGAGGGTGTAGGAGGTAAGTTGTCGATTTCCGACTCTTTATCATAGTCTCCGCGGGTTCGAGTCTTCTAAAAGGGGTTATCACACTGAGCTATTTTTCCCTCAACCTCCGATTCATCGGCGATACTACCCACCTCCAGAATCTATTCCGCCAGAAAATCGCTGTGGCAAACTATTTTGTTTTCTCAATAATTTACAGAGAATGTCATTTGATATGCTGGAGGAGAATCCCTTCAGCATACCAGATTCCTTCCCGAAAACCGCGGGCTGTAAATCTACTCTAATAGTCGAAGGAGAAAGAGCCCCGGGTGATTACGCTTTTTGTCGCTCATAACATGAATCATCTGAAAAAATATATAAAAAGATAACAAGTTTACACCGGTTTCGGTTAAACCTTTGACGTTTATGTTTGTCTTGTTTACCGCCAGGGGATTTTATTCGACCAAGGAAATCCACAACAGGGACATCAGAGGGTGAAGACAATTACGGAGAAGGATTCTGGAGTAATTGTAAGGACAAACAAAACGAGAAGAGTGGCTAACGCATGGAATAAACCTGGTAACCACGTAGTGGTCGCTGAAACTATTGGTTGTTTTATGAGGTTACATAACTCTATAGATAGGGATGATAAATGGTAGGTCCTATTGTCTCTTACAGTCTCCTTCATGTATTTAATGGACATGGAACTGCCTAGTGTAAGCCTTATATTCTTTTGCAGTCTCCTTCATGTTCTTATGTTCTTAAAATCCGATAGAAAATCGAACCCACTAACTTCAGAGCGCGGGACGAGCGCACTAACTACCGGGCCACCACAACTTCCTCTCGATAGGTTGTGGCTGACGCCACAATCCAGGTGGCGCCATCCACACTGTCACGTTGCCATGATGTATTCAAGGAAGGAGACTGCAAGAGACCATAAGGTCTACACTAGGAGCTTCCCTGTCCATTACCACCTGTCATCCCCATCTATAAAGTTGACTAAACTTTTCTTAAAACAACCGATAGTTTCAGCGCTCACTACATGGTTACTAAGACTATTCCATACGTTGACCACTCAATTGGTAAACCAAATCTTGCTTATTTCCTTCTTAAATCTAAATTTGTCCAATATAAATCTATTACTGCGAGTCCTGCCCTATTGTCTTAATATGATGACCTTGTAACACAATCACTCACGGTAACTGCCACTTACCCTTGCTGTACGTGGATTGAGAATTACACAAACCCTTATTCAGATGAGGGGATATCCCTCAAGAGGGCAAAGTTAAATACTTTGGTTTCGCGAGATCTCGACTGCCTAAATTGATTTGTTTATTTTCTTTGGCGCCGGGCCATTTTATTCAGATAAAGGAGGAACTCCAAGAAGCCAAGAGGATATATCATTAACTTTCAGAAGGCTGAGTCACTTCAAGGGTTTTATTTTGGTCAGCGTCAGACAATTTTATTCGGCTTAGAATATTATTATCATTCTTATTATTATTACTAATATTATTATAATATATATGGTAATATTACTATATTGTCATTCTTATAATCAGCATATCATTATCATTATGATATTATTTTGTATTCATTATTATGTAATCATTATGAATCATCATCATCATCATCATCATCATCATCATCATCATCATCATCATCATCATCATCATCATCATCATCATCGTTACCGTCACCGTCACCGTCACCGTCACCGTCACCGTCACCGTCACCGTCACCGTCACCGTCACCGTCACCGTCACCGTCACCGTCACCGTCACCGTCACCGCATCATCATCAGCATCATCATCATCATCATCATCATCATCATCATCATCATCATCATCATCATCATCATCATCATCATCATCATCATCATCATCATCATCATCATCATCATCATCATCATCATCCTCATTACTGTTATTGTTGTTATTAATGTTATTATTATTATTATTATCATTATCATTATCATTATCATTATTATTATTATTATTATTATTATTATTATTATTATTATTATTATTATTATTATTATTATTATTATTATTATTATTATTATTATTATTATTATTATTATTATTATTATTATTATTATTATTATTGATTATTATTTATTCTTAAGTTCATTCGTGGGACAGTCGAGTACGTTACGTTCTACTAAGGTTATATTCCTTTCCACAAAGGTTGGACCTTGTTTTCAATTATTATTCTTATACATTATGATGCATATATATATACCAGTATATTGCACTTTATGCAATGCACAGCTGATATAGTGCACGAAATAATATGCTTGCACACTTGCGAACACGCTGGGACCATAACCACCGTTCTTCTTCCTCCTCCTCCTCTTCCTCCTTTTCCTTCTCCTTTTCCTTCTTTTCCTCCTTCTCATCCTCCTCTTACCGTCCTCCTTTTCCTTCTCTTTCTTCTCCTC
>NC_134783.1:8731753-8734253 GCF_046742065.1 Oratosquilla oratoria
AAATAAATAAATAAATAAATGAATAAATAAATAAATAAATAAATAAATAAATAAATAAATAAATAAATAAATAAATAGATAAAAAAAAAAAAAAAAAAAAAAAATAAATGAATAAATAAATAAATAAATAAATAAATAAATAGATAAATAAATAAATAAATAAACAAATAAATAAATAAATAAATAAATGAATAAGTAAATAAATAAATAAATAGATAAATAAATAAATAAATAAATAAACAAATGAATAAATAAATAAATGAATAAATGAATGAACAAATAAATAAATAAATAAATAAATGAATAAATGAATAAATGAATAAAAGAATAAATGAATAAATGAATAAATGAATAAATGAATAAATGAATAAATGAATAAATGAATAAATGAATAAATGAATAAATGAATAAATGAATAAATGAATAAATAAATAGACAGATAGATAGATAGATAAATAAATAAATAAATAAATAAATAAATGAATAAATAAATAAATAAATGTCCCAGGGAAGGTGACATACATCATTCTCCAGCACCGTAGTTAGAAGAAGGCAGGAACAACTTGCACTAATTACGTGAGAAAAAAAAAAAAAAAAGGCTGACGTACTGAACAGATGTGTGGAAGATACGCATAGACCAATCGAGACCTATCGCGGCTAGAATCAAGTTCCTTTTACAAGAATGCATCGCCACACACGCCCTTCTTCTGCGTTGTTTAGGGTGTAGACAGGGAAGTCAGGGAGGTAGGAAGAGAGGTAGGGAAGCAGGTGTAGCGATGCTACTGTGAGAAGAGAAAGAGGTTTTGGTGAGTTCGTCTCCTTTATTGTAAGGTAAGACTGAATTGACTGTATGGCCAAGCCGATATATATATATATATATATATATATATATATATATATATATATATATATATATATATATATATATATACACGGCACCCGTGTTGCGTAATTACATAATTGCACTGGATCAGGTTAGGTCGGGTCAAGCAGGGTCGCACTGTTAAAGGAGCGTCAGGTCTAGCCATGTGGGCGACAACGCGCATTCCATGCTACGTGGTTGTCGCGGCTGTACACAGGTAAGAAGTAAGGAAAGAGGAGAGGGACGAAATGAGAAACAGGAGAGTTAGTGAGTGAATGAGGGAGTAAGGGAGAAAGGGAGTTAGTGAATGAATAAGGGAGGTTCTATAGGTAGGGAGGAAGGAAGGGAGGAAGGAAGGGAGGAAGGAAGGGAGGAAGGAAGGAAGGAGGGTAGGGAGAGAGGAAATTAAGGAGGAAGGTAGGAAGGAAGGAAGGCAGGAAGGGAGGGAGGCTAGGAAGGAAGGAAAGAAGGAAGGAAGGATGGAAGGTAGGAAGGAAGGATGGAAGGAAGGAAAGAAGGAAGGAAGAATGGAAGGTAGGAAGGAAGGATGGAAGGAAGGAAAGAAGGAATAAAGGGAGGATGGAAGGGAAGAAAGGAGGAAGGGAGGAAGGAAGAAAGGGAGGAAGGAAGAAAGGAAAGAAGGAAAAATGAAAGCAAGGTAGGAAGGGAGGGAGGCTAGGTAGGAAAGAAAGAAGGAAGGAAGGAAGGATGGAAGGAAATAAGGAAGGAAGAAAGGGAGGAAGGAAGGGAGGAAAGAAGGAAGGATGGAAGCAAGGTAGGAAGGGAGGGAGGCTAGGTAGGAAAGAAAGAAGGAAAGAAGGAAGGATGGAAGGAAATAAGGGAGGGAGGGAGGGAGGTTAAGTAGGAAGGAAGGTAGGAAGGGAGGTACAAAAATAAAAAAGGAGGGATGGAAAGGAAGGAAAGGAGGTAGGATGGGAGGTAGCGAGGCAGGAAGGGAGGTAGGAAAGGATGGAGGGAGGGAGGAAGGTAGGAAGGGAAGGAGGGAGGGAGGAAGGAGGGAGAAGAAGGAAAGGAGGTAGTAAGGGAGTTAGGGAGGTAGGAAGGAAGGAAAAGAGGGAAAGAAGGAGGGAGGAAGGAGGGAGGGAAAGAGGAAGGGAGGAAGGAGGGAGGGAAAGAGGGAGGGAGGAAGGAGGGAGGGAAAGAAAGCAAAGAAGCCTGGAAGGGAGGGAGGGAAGGAGGGAGGCAGGAAAGGAGTGAGGGAGGTTGGTAGGTGGACGGACGATCTGAGGGAGCAGCGGCGATGGTTTAGCCACAGCCGCAGCCACTTGTGTAATGCACAGTCACGCTGTGGCCGCAGCGTCATGCTACACGCAGGGGCCTGCACCCAGCTCAGCATGGAGGCACACCTCACAGATTTTATCCTGGTGAATGTCAAACGACTTTATCCAGTCGAGAGAGGCTTGGGTGAACAGTGGAATAAGTGGCAAATTAAGGTTCAAGAAGGAAATAGTCAAGAACTGGTTTACCAATAGAGTGGTTAACGAATGGAATAGACTTATTGAGCGCTGAAAATATTGGTTGTTTTAAGAGAAGGTTAAATAAATTTGTGAATGGGGATGATAGATGATAAGGGACATGGAACGGCCTAGTGTAACATAGGCTGGAAGAAGAACTGGA
>NC_134783.1:8751666-8754166 GCF_046742065.1 Oratosquilla oratoria
CTAAAAAAGCGTAGACTCAGAGGTGACTTGATACAGGTCTTTAAGATTTTAAAGGGAATTGACAACATCAAAAGTGACCAAATTTTCACATTGAATGAGAATCAGACAAGAAACAATGGTCTCAAACTGTCCGGAAATAGGTTCAATTTGGAAGTAGGTAGAAACAACTTTGCCAACCGTGTAGTTAATGAATGGAATAAACTTCCTGCACAGGTAGTGCAATGTAGTTCAGTTCGAAGCTTTAAGAATCATTTAGATAAATACCTAAGATGCTGTAATTATTATAATTTATGTTATATTTTTTGTTTTGTTATAATTTGTCTGTCTGATTTTCATTTATTATTAGTTATATGTCAATTTATTATCATTTACTATTTACCTGTTTGTTTGTTATTCAACTATACCAATGCATTTATTTATGTATTTTAATTGTTATTTACATTGTTATAGTTTTAATTTATTATTAATATGTTTGTTTTTTTTTTTTTTTTTTTTTTTTTTTTTTTTTTTTTGCATCCGACCTAGATATGGATCAAAAGGTCTCCTGTCGGCATGCTTTGCCTTTGTAATCAAGGTTTGTACAAAATAGATAGTTTTATTTCTCATGAAATTTCAAAATTGTTTAAATTGTAATATAAATTATGAGCAGTTGTCCCATACTTGTTGGTTACCAGGACGGCCCAAACGTCCCATACTTGTTGGCTACCAGGACGGCCCAAACGTCCGCCACGTGTACTTCTTCCACTACCTCTCCGAATGCCCTCTTCACTATGTCATATATTCTGTACCTTGTTTCTTCATCTTATAATTCCTTCTTTGTATCTGCACTGAAGATGTAATTATACGAAAGCGCTCTGCTTCGTTAGTTTACTTTTCCTAGTGGTTACTTACGCATTTGTGAACACACGCTCCTAGTGTTTTTATTGCATATATATATATATATATATATATATATATATATATATATATATATATATATACTTATATATATATTATCACTGCAACTGTCACTCACTGTCACTATCACTATAAATATCACTATCATTATCATTAATATACTTAACGGAGAAGGTAGAATGGGAAAAGCACATGCGCTTTATGTTACCAGAGGGCATATCCCACCCAACTTGATCGTTGAAAACAGAATGGAGAAATAAAATCGAGAGGTAGAGAAAAAGACATACATGGGGAATAAGAAGAAAAAAGAAAACGGAATCGAAATGACGACAACAATAGACAGACAAATAATTCTGACTTATCGTCTGACCAATTCGGGTAACACGAACAAATATTTGTGAAACAAAATGCAACGTTGTAACAAGAATGAAAATCAGTACCTAACGACAGCTATATAAATTACTGTCAAAACAAAACAAAATCGTCAGACACAACAACACGATAATATCAAAATATCACTGCCGTCAGCGTTCCACCCAAAGTAGCCAGCTTATGTGAGCTTAGCAAACTCTCTAATCAAGCAATCTTTTCAAAATTTACTAGTAATTCACCGCTGGTATAGAGAGGGAGAGTGAATACTTGCGTATGTGTGAATGATTGATTGGGTAGAAAGAGAGGCATAAGGCAGACAGGACTGTGGCTGGATTTATTTCTAATTATTTTTCCTTTTTATTCATTTATTTATTTATTAATTTATTTATTTATTTATTTATTTATTTATTTATTTAGTTAGTTATCTATCTATTTATTTATTTATTTATTTATTCATTTATTTATTTATTTTAGGGAGTAGTCCTCACTCCTCCCGTCCTCACCTCTTCTCTGGCCGTCCCACGACCTTACTGACATGGGGCCTGCTCGCGCCACCCAGCCGCCTGACTCAACCCAAAGCTTCCTTAGGCCCATGGGTGGAACAAAGCCTCTTTGAGGACACACGTGCAGTACCAGCATCGACCAGCAATCATTAACCTGCACCTCAGCCAACCACGTGATGGTGAACACTGGATTCATCGAGGAAAGTATACCTTGTGTCCTCGTGAGTCACCAGTGTCAGAACGTTTTGCCTCCAACTTCCCACGCACCAGACTAGTCTTCACGCTAATTAGGAGCAGGGGTCATGGTCTATCCGTGTATATAAAGGCTGGACGAACGCCGAAGATGCAGGTAACCTCGGAGCATCATACGTGAGCTTGGCTTGCTGCTCCTTGCTTTCTCTACTCCTCCCCCGCAAGCAGACCAAGTTGGGACACGACTTAAAACTCACAGTCGTCACCTCCCTCCCTCCCCCCCCTCACTTTTCCTCGCACTTAAAACGAGCTATCATCGTTGGCGCCCAACATTCATTTCTAAATAAACAAACAAATTCTCTCCATCAGAGTTTGCCTCAACCAGCCTAATAATTTTCTTTTCTCTTCTTTCGTGTGGTTGAGGTGCGGTCAAAATGTGGCGAAAGCCTTTCTACCAAACTGTGTGTAGGTGGATGTGGTTGGGTTGGATTCCTTGACTAAAGTGTTATTGAGGGAAACCTCCGAACTCCAAGCGG
>NC_134783.1:8769166-8774166 GCF_046742065.1 Oratosquilla oratoria
GTTCACCTCACCACCCAGCATTAAAACAGTATCAACACCGAATAGGCTTGGCCACAGAATCAAACTTCTCTAGATATAACATTCACACACACGACAATAACACCTCATCCCACACTGCCCCACGCTAAACACCCCTAAACAACAATACAATATCTCTTCCCTCAGAGACCTATGGGGCCTTGCGGTAGCCCATTGTTGTGTCGAACTCATGAGCAGATGGTCGTGAGTTCGATTCCTGGGACTCACTGGATGTTTCTTGTGTTGGCTCCCGTTAGCCCTGGGGAGGCCACCCGGACATCGGAAAAAAAAAAAAAAAAAAAAAAAACGCAGCTGACAGGGCTTTCCCCACCAGGGGTTTCTCACTTCCCATTTCGTGGGAGTAGGGTGTCGAGAGTGACCTACAGTATAAACCTGCCCGGCGGCCGTTACCAGATCCCTGGGGGCCGTGGGTCGCCTGCAAGAGACCTGGGGCAATGGACTGACTGATTGATCCCCTGAACCAGAGCAGTAAAGAGCGTCACTACGGCGAAGGGGGTCAAGACGTCTGCTTACGTAACAAAGCCCAACAAGAGTCAAAGCAACTTGTCTGCTGTGTGCTTAAGAAAACCCAAAACCGCATTTTGACAAAAGAGTTGTTTTGTCATGTCATTGTTCCAATGAGCGTTCGGTTAAGGTGCTGAGGCAACGTTGGTCGACTCCGCCAGTTGCAAGCATTAGGTATTTCATCAGCGATAATCAGCTCTTCTATCCTTGGGGAAAACGTCGCACTGAATGAGGTATTCTCAGTAATTTGTGAGAAATAAACAGCGATTCTGTCCATGCAGAAGATATCGCAACGGTGAGGTGGAGTCATGGAGGTCGAAATGAGATTTAAAAAGGGAGAGAGAGAGAGAGAGAAAAAAAATGGAGATATAGTTGGCGTTTAAAAAAATTTCCGCATTTATTTATTTATTTATTTATTTATTTATTTATTTATTTATTATTTTTTTTTTATTGAAGACTAGTCTCCGGTCACAAAAGAATGCTGCATAACTCTGGTCCATAAGGGTGTCAGTAAAATCCGTAAAATATTGCATTATAAAAGGGATGCACTGAGTACCCTATACGGAGACCAATTGAAAGAGCTATGAGGCCTGATGACGTAGACGAAGGTGGCATGGTGACCTATGGGACCTTGCCTGTCTTTTTTTTTTTTTTTTTAGGTTTGTGGTTCTGTCACCCGCCTGGACCTCAATTGGTGTAATCGATAGAGGCGTGTGTGAAAGGCAGCTGCCAAAAGATATAACACAGGGGACACCAAGTAAGGATGAACCCTATATTGGTAGCTCAGCGTTTCGCTCGTTAGTTTGATCAAATACAGAGACACAGAATAAAAACGGGGTACGTAGACTCAGGGTTAATATTTTGCGTCTTTGAAGACAGTATATGAAGGGGCATATATAATAGGAGTTTGTATTCTGCGTCTTTTTACTTGACAACTTTCTGACCAGCAAAGTGTTGTCCTATTAATAAAGACTTCGTTTTCATAGGATGTTTCCTTAGAATAAGTTAGTTCCTTGTCCAGTTCTGCACGCTATCCATATTGTCCAGCAGCGGACTATAGTTAATCAAGAAATGGTTTACCAAATGAGTGGTTAACGAATGGAATAGACTTAGTAATAATGAGGTGAGCGCCGAACCTATTGGTTTTAAGAGAAGACTAGATATCTTTATGGATAAGGAACTGCCTAGTGTAGGCCTTATGGCCTCTAGTAGTCTCCTCTATCTTTATATTCTCATGTTGTCGGCGATACCTAACGCTATAATCCTTGGGGGACACCATTGCGCCAAAGAATTGGAACCATAGAAGGGGTAAGGGAGAGAAGGTAATAGAATTGAGAGACTTTGAAAGTTGAAAGTGACGCTGGTCCGAATGAATGTCCCTAAAGTCCCAAAAATATTGACTGCATAAAATTTATGTGGTCAATGTCCTATTTACGGGTGCCAACTACTATGAAATCGCCCACAAATTTTATACACTGCACTGTGTCGTTGATTAAAATTAAGAAATAGAGAACTCATCTTAGTGTCATGTGGGACTCCACATGTAACGGATTGGAGGGTGGGTATGACCTTCCATGTAAACATTTACTACAATCGTCCAATTAGTAAGTCTGCTGGCCAGGTCACTGGATAGGGAGTCGTCCAAATTCACCAAATTACCTTTAGCCAAATTGAACTTCACCAAAATATGTTAAGTATTTTGCCAAGTTCCCTTAGGTTAGGTTGTTTGGCGGAATTGCACTTTACACTCTCTTAAATATTTTGCCAAACTTCTCAAGGTTAGGGAGCTTGGCGAATTCTAAGTTTGGAAAAACAATTTGGTAGAATGAGAACGATTTTGACTAGATATCTCTTGTTGAAGTCTCCGTCTTCAAGTCTACTGTTCTTCAGGGAGCCGAAGCGTGTTTTTTTCATGAAGTCTGCAAATTTTGAAATAAACAAGACGTGTGTCGTCATTAATGGGACGTGAATAGTATTTAAAGTCATTAGAGTGACTTGAATGGGACGACGTGACTGGCTTCCTGGATGCGACCGTGTTCGTCAGCAGCAAATACTGCGTAAGAATGACGTCACTCAGGATGCATGGCTCTCCTGGATCCGGCCTTAGATCTGTATTGTCTTTCTCCAGTCGTCTGTCAAGGTCTTTCTACTTTTTTCATTATTTATCTTTATTGTTTAATTCATCCACTCACTTATTGGTTTATTTATCTATTTATGTTATCTGCTTTTGTCAGTCCGTCTACGGCCTTTCTGTAAGTCCTCGTTTTGTAATCAGAGGTATTACTAGTTTTCCTTGCTTTAATTTATTGTGGATTAAAGGGCCACCCAAATCTGAAAAGAAATACTTGGCGACAGCCACAATAAAAATTCTAAAAGTGTTCACTCTGTCCTAAATAACAGGATGTGTCTGAATCTCTCTCTCTCTCTTGTCAGGGTATTGCGGGAGGTTCGCGAGCAGGTGGCTCCCCATCTAGTAGATATCTTCAATAAGTCTCTGCGGACACGAGAAGTGCCTAGTGACTGGCAGGAGGTAAACATGACTCCTATCTTTAAGAAAGGGGGATCGCGCAAATCCGAGGAATTATCGACCTATCAGCCTTAATTCCACAGTAGGGAAGATACTGGAAGGTATCACTGTGGATAGAATAGCCGAGTTTCTAGAGGGAAAGGGAAACAACCTGTTATTAGACTCGCAGCATGATATTAAGCATCACAGATCATGCTTAATCAACCTGATAGAATTCTTCCATGTCATGCTTCAAGAATGTGATAGGAACAGAGAAATTGACATACTATTCCTCGACTTCCAGAAAGCCTTTGATAAGGTACCTCATAAGAGGTTAATGTCAAAAGTTCGAGCAATGGGTATTAGAAGAGCAGTGTTAAATTGGATTGAACCCTGATTGAAAGATAGAAGACAGCGTGTAGTCATTAATGGGGCATCGTCTAGCTGGTTTGTTACCAGTGGGGTACCCAAGGATCTGTATTAGCTACACTCCTCTTCATCATCTATATCACTGATATATATTTTGGAATTGCGAGCTGCATAGCTAAGTTTACGGATGACACGAAATTGGAAGCAAATGTCGCAACACCTGAAAGTGTCGAAGTTCTCAGATCAGACTTACAGAAAGTAGGAGAGTGGTCTGAGAAGTGGCTGATGCCATTTTATCTGGATAAGTGCAAGGTCATGTATACCGAGCACGCAAACCAGAGGGCGGACTATTTTCTTCTGGGTCATGACATAGTAAGTACAAGACTGGAGAAATATTTGGGTGTCTTGATTAGCAGCGACCTCAAGTCCTCAAAACAGTGTGTTGAAGTAGAAAAGAAGGCACAAAAGGTTTTAAGTTACACCAGAAGACAGTTCATTAATTGAAGCAAGAAATATTCTTCACGCTTCAGAATTCTCTAGTTCGCCTCCCTCTGGAAAACGCCGCCTAGTTCTGGTCGCCGAACTTGAGAATGGATGTACAGAGGCTCGAACGAGTTTAGGCACGAGCAACGAAACTCATTCCCGCCATTAGACACATGGGCTACCAGAGGCATCTCAAGGCTTTTGGGCTATTTTCTCTAGAAACCAAGAGATTGCGAGAACATTTAATAGAGGTTTTCAAAATACTTCAATGACTATCGACATCTCTTCAGATTGAGTGTGAATGCCACTCGCAATCATGGGTGGAAGCTCAACCCTCCTCGTTACTCTTGTGACAAGGTTAGTGACTTCTTTACCTATAAAATCTGCAACACTTGAAACAGACTGCCAAAGGACGTGGTAAACAGTTCCCCTGTTGAGCATTTCAAAAGTCGATTAGATAGGGTGCTACAAAAATTAGTGTAAGTATTAGTGTGAATCCCCGGTAACCTTTTAACGGTATTGTGGTATCCCTAACTCCTCCACATGTGCGTCTACGCGATGTGTTGGGTTTATAGTATCGCCGTGGCGGTATGTGAGTGGACAAGGAATTTATATGTTGTGTAAATATAGCTGGCCATCGGCCTCATATTATTAATGTGTAGGTTAAGTCCTTATTGTGCCTGTACTACAGGCATTTGTGTCCACATGAAAGCACAATCTCGGCATTGCCGAGCTATGTTTCTGTGCGGTTGTCTTTCTCAATACCTTTGGGTACGCACCCTTGTTTATAAATAACCGGGTCCTGTTACCAGGCCCAGTCCTCCTCTGTACTTGTATCCCAGCGGTCGCGTCCCAAGGCCCATGCGGTCAAATTTTGCAGTCATGTTTCCTCGGAGCCTGACCGCTCGACCCAGCCAAAGCCAACACTTGCACTAACCAGAATAAAACGAACAAACCAAGCAGAGCTTCATTCTCGCTCCCACTCCCTTGACACCATAGTCTAAGTAATACACTTCTTTGTTACAGTACCTCCTCGGTATGGGTTGTGAAACCTTTTGAGCTACTGAGATTCCTTGTAACTCTCTCCCCTTCCCTCCCC
>NC_134783.1:8781666-8786666 GCF_046742065.1 Oratosquilla oratoria
CAAATTCTACTTCTTTCATTGTATTCTCTGGTACACTACTAACGTCTACACATGAATTTACTGACTCAACTACGGTCTTCGACGAGTAAAGCTCTTGGTAATATTCCTCTACTCTTTTTACCATTCTGTCTCTGCATTTAATGATTTCTCCATTTTTATCTTTCAAACATTTCATTTGCTGTCTTCCTAAAGTATGTCTGCGCTCGGTCACTTTAATACTTTTACCTTTCCGAATAGTTTCCTCTATTTCTTCCATGTTTTTCTTTCATTTCTGTGATCTCTGCCTTCTGTTGATAAGCTTGTTTAGTTCTACTCTTTCTATTTCGTCTCTCCTGCTCTTGATTTGCATGGTCCTTTTTCTTTTAATTAGGTCACTTGTAGCTTTGGGGTATTTTTTTTTTTTTTCTAATACTTTTTGAACTTCCTACTTTGTCTGCTGATTCCCTAATGATATTCACTAAATTCAAATTCATAACTTCGACGGTGTTCCTGTTGGATTTTAGAGCTTTTAATCTATTTTTAATTTCTAACAGAAATTTCTTCTTATTACACTTAATCTTTGCAAAGCTGATTTTCTTTTTTAAACTAGTTTATTTCTCTCGGCTCTGAAATTGAATCTAGCTGTGCAACTTACCATTCTATGGTCACTACCTATGTTGACTTTATTTATTACCGTTCTTTGTTGTTCCATTTGGACCTCTCTACGTCCATTTGCGACCTACACGCTTTTGGAAGAAAGTGTTCATTATCCTCATGTTGTAGTTCTCTGCAAAACTGACAAACATTTCGCCTCTGTCATTTCTTTTTACCTACTCCAAACTTCCCAATGCACGACTCATCTCCCATCTTCTTCCCCACTTTAGCATTAAAGCTTTTCAATAATGGTGTGGGGTGCAATTTGGAGTGATGGTCGATTAGAGCTTGTGGAGTGTCAAGGAAACATCAATTCAGATAAATTTGTCTCTATATTAAAGGAAGGACTCATTCTAATATTCTCCAGTGGTAGAATGAGTAAAAATGTTTTCCTATCTACGGAAGATGGAGCTCTTTGTCACACTGCTGAAGCAACTTAAAATTAATTGAGCCAAAATGGGATCAGGAAACTTCCATGGCCAAGTCAGTCCTCGGATATGAACCCTATTGAACACCTCTGTGGCATATTACACCGACGACTTCTCAAAAAGAACAGGAAGCCATCTTCAAAGCCCGAACTCTTAGGATTACTGTGGGAAATATGGCAAGAAATCCCACAAGATGATATTCATGAAGTAATCACTAGCATGCCTGGAAGAGTCCTTGCATTATAAAAGCAAAGGGGATGTCAACCAATTATTAGTTATTCACATTGTGACCATTTATAAGCACTTTAATTGTCTTAATTCCTTGTTTAATAAATTAAACGATTTCTCCTAGTGTCTATTCAATTCTGTCATATCTGTATATATATATATATATATATATATATATATATATACATATATATATATATATATATATATATATATATATATATATATATACGTATATATGCGAATAAATCACAAAAACACGTGATTCACAAAATGTGTAATAAAACCACTTGGAAAATAAAATGAAAGGTGACCGAACGTTTTCGTCTATTTAAGACATTTTCAGAGGTACAGGGTAAAGTAGCAGTGACATTATATATACAAAAGAAGCACACTAGGGGGGAATTAGGACAGGTCCAATAGTGACCTCACTCTCTCAGCACTGCCGGACGTTTGACCCGGCTACTGTCAACAATTTTATATGTTACAAAGTTATCTAATTTATACATTCCCATACTCATATTCATGTTGTTCTAAAATTATTCTATGATATTCCTCTCCTTAATGTCCTTACTCAAGACAATTTTCTTTGTGTTATCTCAATCAATGCAATGATTAAAATCCCTTAAATGCAAAAACAACCCACTTGAAACTTGCCCTGTTCTGATGTTATATTTATGTTGGTTTATTCTCAATTTTAAATCCTTGCCTGTTTGTCCAATATAATTAAAATTACAAATTTTGCAAGGGATACTATAAACACAGCCTTCATTACAAGCAGGTGAATTTTTAATCAACCTGTTTTTAACAGTGTTGTTATTTTTAAAGAGAACTTCGACACCAAATTGATTAAAAGTACGAGTTAAACTAACAAAATTTTGATGAAAAGGGAGGGTTAGAATAGTCTTAAAACTGAATTGATGATTATCAGTAAGACTATAAAAAAAATCTTCGCTGTGTTTTGAGCTTCGTCAATTAAGTGTTTTGGATATCTTAATTTATTACCAATGTCATAAATGGTTTCAATATCTTGGTTTAAAAGTTCTGAGCAACAAACTCTAAAGGGCCTTAGAAACAATGAGGTGAATACTGATACTTTAGTCTTAAGGTGGTGATAAGAATAATACTGAATATAAGAAAGAACATTAGTTGGTTTCCTGTAAACATCTAATCTAAACTTATTACCAAATCTATAAATCATAACATCCAAAAAGGGCAGACTATTGTTCTGTTCAATTTCTTTTGTAAAGTGAATATAATTGATGGTACTAAACTGTTTAACTTTAATAGAAAATTAACTAAAGGTTGGTCAATAGGCCACATACACAATACATCGTCAACATATCTATGCCAAATGACTTTGTTAGGAATAATTTTAGGCAAAATATCTCTTTCAAAAAATTCCATATACAAGTTGCTTAAAACAGGAGAGGAATATCATAGAATCATGTTATATAAAATCTTCATTTGAGAACAACATGAACTTGAGTATGGGAATGTATAAATTAAATAACTTTGTAAAATATGAAATTGTTGACAGTATCCGGATCAAACGTCCGGGAGTGCTGAGAGAGTGAGGTCACTATTGGACCTGTTCTAATTCCTCCCTAGTGTGCTTTTTTTGTATATATAATGTCATTGCTACCTTACTCTGTACCTTTGAAAATGTCTTAAATAGACGAAAACGTTCGGTCACCTTTCATTTTATTTTTCAAGTGATTTTATTACACACACACACACACACACACACACACACACACACACACACACACACACACACACACACACACACACACACACACACACACACACACACACACACACACACACACACACACACACACACACACACACACACACACACACACACACACACACACACACACACACACACACACACGCATGCATATATATATATATAATACATATATATATATATATATATACATATATACATATACACATATATATATATATATATATATATATATATATATTTATATATGTATATATATATATCAAGGACTACTATTATACAGGACGTGCGCACCCAGATCCCTGGGTCCGCTAGCGGAGGCCATTGCTTTCTTTATAACCTAACGTTTTATATTGGACAAATATATCAAAACTAGAAACCTAACATTGTATATAGGACAAATATATCAACTATTGACTTATTCAATGCAGTATAAGTTAATATAAACTTTTATAGTGAAATAAGAAACTATTTTTAAGGCACTGTTATGCTTTGAAATGCCAATTTTAGCCGGACTTAACAGGTATTATTATCTTGTTCAGCATCCTCAGTTTCTCAAGATGGTTCAGAAAAGATATTGCTGATAAGTGCCTGGATCTTGTGTATGAAAAGGAATATAAAATATGTGCAGCTGACCTGAATAATGAAACTGTATGTCTTTCAATTGATGGGTGGTCTAACATCCATAATGAGCCCATAATATGTGTCACTCTAACAACATCCTCTTGTCAGATTTATTTAGTTGACACAATAGACACATCAAGGAAACCTCACACGGCTGAATATCTTCTAGAACTTGTACAAAATTCGATCAAGAAGGCTGAACAAGATTTTGGCTGTCACATTGGAAGTGTTGTGACAGACAATTCAGCAAACGTCACCAAGATGAGAAAACTCTTAGAGGAATCGAGTGAACCTGAGCATACCGTCCTTGTATACGGCTTATACCGTTCCTTGTATACTTTTGGCAAGTCTATATAACACTGCTCCTTATACTGATATGCTAAAAATGTCCTTTATCAATCAGATCGCATATCAGATAGCAATCCCACAATATAAAAAAATCTATTTAAATCAAATAAATCTGATTTGAATAAAAAAAAATCGATCTTTCATATATATATATATATATATATATATATATATATATATATATATATATATATATATATATATATATATATATATATATATATAAAGATCGCCAACCCTGGTGTCCACTAACCTCATACAATAATACCTGTTAATGGTCCGGCTAAAATTGGCATTTCAAAGCATAACAGTGCCTTAAAAATAGTTTCTTATTTCACTATAAAAGCTTATATTAAGGGGAGATACCTCTGCCAGATCTAAACACATTAAAACTAACCAAATCATCTTAACATTTTTACACGATGTCAAGGATACTTGGAGATCAGAATAGCCAAAATATTAAAGCGATCCATTAAATATTTATATTTCATCTATTTATTTATCTAAATATCAGTTACACTTTAGATATGAATAACTAGTTCCCATGTTGCTTGATTTACAATGGAAAGATATTACCTGAAAGCTATGCATATCTCCTACAAACTTTGTGTGAATAAAAAAACTATATTTAAAAATGTTGAAATTATATATATAAAAACAATAAATTAACCAAAATGAAAGCAGAACTTTCATTCAAAAATTATTTATAAATTCATTATAAGATGAAATGTTTTTACCAATTAAATAACTTCCTCATTTTATGAGAATCATTGTGCATTTAAGTTTTTTAAGATTGAGCAAAAAGTATAGAAGTTATTAAACTTTTTATGACAAAAACTAACATAAAAATATATTTTTAGATATCGCTTGATAAAGATTTGCTTACTGCTGCACAAAAAACTATGCTTTTTACAGATAAAATAATTGAATAAAAGTTCTTCCTTAGAGTGTGTAGATTAAATTCATATATTTTGCAAATTGGA
>NC_134783.1:8791666-8794166 GCF_046742065.1 Oratosquilla oratoria
GAAATTTTCAACAGTATGTCTAACATTCGTATAGGGTTACAATCTGTTCATCATTTAGCTTTGCTATATATAACAGAAAGATAATTTGACATTTTGGGATTTGAAAAATAGAATATTGTAACCGAGGTCATTTCTACTCAAATAAACTCTCAACAGTCGGCACTGGTGAAACCCATGGAAGCCCAGTGTGATAGCCCCCCAGTGACAACCCCAAGTGTTGGCAGTGACCGAGTAGGTGTCAGTAACCAGACAGATACTGATGGCAGCACAGACAGACTAGCTGGTTTGGCGTGGGGGCTAATGTTGATAAAGGTGGAGACGGGAGAGGTGGTGGTGATAGTGGTGGTGGTTATGGTGGCGGTTGTGGTGGTGTTTGTGGTGGTGGTTGTGGTGGTGGTTGCGGTGGTGGTGAATGCAGTGCCATTCTCGTGACTTGCCAATATTAGCCTAAGCGCAAAATAAGACTCAAGCGGCACAGGCGACGCAGCACAGAGCAGAAACAGACTTCCCTATTGCCGAATTGAAATACAGTTTAAACTTCTCTTTCACATGAAATGACCTCAGTATTTCAAGTGAGAGAGAAATCTGCAATGTACTTCAATTCAGCAACAGGAAGTCTGCCTTTGCTCTGTGCTGTGTCGCCTGTGTTGCCTACGTCTCAGTTTGAGCTTAGGTTTAACCTCATTCTCATAGAAGTGGTTACTGTGGAGATGAATAGAATAACTTAGGGTCAGTGAGACTAGAGCCAAAGTGCCACCGGAGGAAGGGGGGTAGGGGCTGCCACGGAAATGAACAGAATCTCCTGGCGCAGAGGGAAGAAAAATTATCTCCATGAGACACGTTGTTAGAGCGACACTCTTTACAATCTTTGGTCTGGTTGTTGACACCAATCAATTATATTCAGTTGAGGAGGATAGGACCCATGCTGTTTGAGTTAATGACCCTTACGCTGCTCAGGGGTTGGGCTTGTTTAACTGTGTCTAAGGGGTTTCTCCTAGGTGAGCAAAATCACCTGGTTGCAGTCAGACGAAGGTATAACTGGCGAATTACAGTGAAAGGTGCTATGGATTAATAAGGTAAATGTAGTAAGAACATAAGAATGTCCATTACCAATTATGATTCCCATTCATAAAGTTCTCTAATCTTCATTCGTCAACCACTCCGTTGGTAAGCCAGTTCTTGCCCATTTCCACGTTTCCATTCTAGGGACCCTAGAATGGTAACGTGGGGATGATTTTCTATCATAATCTCTTATTTTTTTCTATCTAATTGTAATTGACATTTTAAGTTAATATGTGAGATCCGTAAGTTATGTAATGTGCTCTGAATATATTTAAGATTAGTAAATAAGGGTTATATATGCTTGATTCTTAACTATATCCATTAGGTTGTCAGTCCCATATCATATCAATTTTTGTTAACCCTCGTGCTCTGTGTACAGTGTAAAGACTGGTCACATATCTTTCTATGCTTTTTCCTTCTACACCGAAGGTGCTGCCGCTTACGTAAATTAAGTTTTCCCAATGTCTAAATGTCCGTTGTTCGCGTGGTAGCCAGACTTTTTATCTTAAACCTGTTGTATTTTACTTTTGGCTTTAACAATAAGCACGTCGATTATTTTCAATCCACTTTCCAAATCATTTTCATGTGTATTGATTTTGACATTTACGTAAATAACCATAAACTTAAATTGAATTATATATTTTCTCATATTCTCACTCGATTCCTGGAATACTAATTGAATATTTGCAAATTTAACTAATTATCAGATTATTGCTAATAAGTTTTTACTGTCACCCATGACAATATGTTACAAAGGTACTAGTCCTGGTCTGAAGAAGGAGGGATAAGGACTGGGTGGGAGCTTCTGATATCATAACGGCAAGTGGGAGATAGAATCATCGGGGTGGGAAGTTACTTAGTTCACTTCCCATCCCTTTGTGTACGGGTGTATACGGGTGCGGTCTATGTCCTTATGAGTGCATGGGGATGCACACTTTATTACAGGAAGAGCATATTTAAGCCTTATATGGTTTGAGTTTGTATGTTTGAGCTGTTTGGGTGTGTTCAGGTGTATGTGATGTGGAGTGAGCGTGCTCGCGTCCGTTTACATATAGATGCATACACATACTCACATACACATATATACAGACATACACATAAACACACACACGCACACACACACACACACACACACACACACACACACACACACACACACACACACACACACACACACACACACACACACACACACACACACACACACACACACACACACACACACACACACACACACACACACACACACACACACACACACACACACACACACACACACACACACACACACACACACACACACACACACACACACACACACACACACACACACACACACACACACACACACACACACACACACACACACACACACACACGCACACACTCTATTGTACAAAAGTCTTGAAAATGTCTTGCACATTGAGGAAACTTTAAC
>NC_134783.1:8801666-8804166 GCF_046742065.1 Oratosquilla oratoria
GAGTGTGCCAACAGCACTGTATGGGGCAGAAACATGGAACATAAGAGAGGAAGAGAGAAGGAGTTTGAATGTGTTTGAGATGAGGTGTCTGAGAAGTATGATGGGGGTTACTAGGCTAGATAGAGTGAGAAATGAGGAGGTGAGGAGGAGAACAGGGGTGGAAAGGGAGTTGGGAGATAGGGTTGATGAAAGAATATTAGGATGGTTTGGACACATGGAAAGAATGAGTGAAGAAAGACTGGTAAAAGAGGTATGGAAGGTAGATGTGGAGGGAGTGAACATGAGGGGACGTCCTAGGATGAGGTGGATGGATGGGGTGAAGGAGGCTTTGGGGAAGAGGGCAATGTCTGTTGAGGATGGACGGGAGAGGACAGAAGATAGGGGTGAATGGAGAATGGTTGTATATGGATGATGTTGTGATGCATGAGGTGGAATGGGTGGGGGGATGGGGGTGAGGTAGTGAGTGAGCAAAATTTTGACGCAGCCCGAAGGGATTTCTGCCCGTCTTCTCCTTCTATGCAATGGGGGGGGGGGGGACCGGAGAGTGGGGGTCGCCGATTTAATGAAGCGGCCTTGCTGTGGATGTGCAGTGTCTTGCGACACTGCTTCTGACCCAGGGCAGTGGACAAGGTGCAGGGATGACCCGTCATCCAGGAGGTGCTAAGATAAGAGGGAGGGTGGAGGGGTGTGGAGTGTATTAAGGGATGGAATGGGTGGGAATGATTTTATGCCTTTTCCTTTTTGGCTACCTCCCTTGTAAGGGGGAAAAAGCCTTGGTATATGTATGTATGTATGTAAATATATTTTTTCTTATAGATTTTGAATATTGTGGGATTGCTATCTGATATGCGATCTGGTTGCTAAAGAACATTTTTAGCATACCAATTTAAGGAGCAGTGTTATGTAGACCTGCCACAAGTATACAAGGAACGGTATAAGCCGTATGTGAGGACAGTATGCTCAGGTTCACTCGATTCCTCTAAGAGTTTTCTCATCTTGGTTACATTTGCTGCATTGTCTGTCACAACACTTCCAATGTGACAACCAAAATCTTGTTCAGCCTTCTTGATCGAATTTTGTACAAGTTCTAGAAGATATTCAGCAGTGTGAGGTTTCCCTAATGTATCTATTGTGTCAACTAAATAAATCTGACCAGTGGATGTTGTTAGAGTGACACATATTATGGGCTCATTATGGATGTTAGACCACCCATCAATTGAAAAACATACAGTTTCATTATTCAGGTCATCTGCACACTTTTTATATTCCTTTTCATACACAAGATCCAAGTACTTATCAACAATATATTTTCTGGATGGAGAAATATAACCTGGCCTCAGGTTCTGAACCATCTTGAGAAACTGAGGATGCTGAACAAGACGAAATGGTGAATTTGTAGCAGATATAATTCTTTCAATTTCTTTGTCGAGATTGTCCTTTTGAGAGGCTGAATTTTTTATGATAAATCTGTCCAGAGATGTTGATGACTTTCTTTAGATCAAAATGATTTAGCAGAAGTGGCGCCTGTGGAGGAGTCTGATAGTGACCTTTTTAATGGTGGAGTCAGGTTTGCAGATAATTCAAGTGGAGCCGATGATGAAGGGATTGAAGCTGTTGATACAGATCCTGAAATGGAAACAGAAAATTTTAGCGTATTGCATAATTTATAAATGAATGAATAAATTAATGAATACAGTGAGATTTAGGCTACTTTTAAGTACAGTAGTTATTTTCTTAGATAATAATCATATTCACACAAGCCACTAAATTATTTGGAAATAATTAACAGGATATAAAATAGGTGGGCTTGGAATTGAGCCCACACAGGATTCAGTCCACTTTTACATTCACTAAAAATAATGGTTTAGTTGGGTTAGGTTAGGCTAAATCCCTTTGGGCTGAATCCCATGTGGACTGAATTCCAATAGAACCTATGAAATATATTACACAATGTTGAATGAAATGAATAACAATCATCTAGGCCCGAAAGTTGAGTGGATACAGTATATCATAGTGATATAGTCATTACCCAAATTTAGAAGTAATGAAGTTGAAGTATCATCTCTTTAGTCCTTCACATTTTTATTGCACATGCTCTCCATTGTTCACCAAATTTATATAGTTGCGTATGAAAAGGGAGAAATGCACACAATATAAGTAAAACTATTTACCTGGGTCACCAATTTCTTCTGTATGCTGTGGCTGACCTCAGCATTTATCTCTGTGAGATTTTAATCTTGACACAATATCCTGTAGTTCCTGGCGTCTTTGCATTTAGCTCGGTACCCTTTGCCAGAAGTTGTTGGTAGTTTTTCAAAATAATTCCAGACAGGATAATTTTTTTCTGCCTGAAGGAACCACTCTGCCAGGTCCAGAAGATATCCTTCCTGGTTGATTCCAAAGCAGCAACTGACTCAGTGAGAAGCTGCTTACCTAGAACAAGTTTCAACAAGAATCTTGTTGAAACTTGTTGTGGGCTGCACAGTGATATATATACTAC
>NC_134783.1:8816666-8826666 GCF_046742065.1 Oratosquilla oratoria
TTGGACACTTGGAACAAACTGGATAATGAAATAGTATGCGCAAAAACCATTCATGAGTTTAAAAACAAACTAGACACTGCGAGATACAATGGCGGGACATCACGAGCATAGGTCCCCTTCCCGCAAAATACAACTACTGTAGGTAAATACAACTAGGTAAATACACACACACACACACACACACACACACACACACACACACACACACACACACACACACACACACACACACACACACACACACACACACACACACACACACACACACACACACACACACACACACACACACACACACACACACACACACACACACACACACACACACACACACACACACACACACACACACACACACACACACACACACACACACACACACACACACACACACACACACACACACACACACACACACACACACACAAATTCTTCCAGAATGTAAACTGGGAATTTTTTTATTTGGAAGAGACAAAAGTGGAAGAGAAATGGAATATCTTGATGGATAATTACAATGAAGGGGTAAATATGCACTTACCAAGACAGAAGCGAGAGAGAGTGTACATTAAATGCTGGTTTAACAGAATGTGCAGTGAGGGACAAGACAGAAGGGACAGAGCTTGGGAAAGGTGGAGAAAAGATAAAAAACCGGGAAGTGGCAACTATAGTAATGAGTATGTTAAAGTGAGAAGAGAGGAAAGCAGGAACCATGAAAAGGATATTATAGATAAATGCAAAGAGCAACCCAAGCTATTCTATCGATACGTGAATTTTTAACTTGAAAACAAACAGGAAATGGTGAAACTACGTCAAGGGAATATAGATTACACAGAAGAATTAGAAATGGCCGAAGTCATGAATAATCACTTCAAATCTGTCTTCACTAGAGAGAAATCACAATATTGGGACGAAGGTAATGAAAGGCGATCTCCCCCTATGAGCGAGATAACAATAACACAAAAAGAAATATTGGAACACCTATCAAGCCTTGACGTCAGAAAATCACATGGCCCAGATGGAATTGCAAATTGGATTCTAAAATAATGCAAAGAAGAACTAACGGATGAAATACATAACATAATAAATTGCTCACTCAAAGAAGGAAAAATACCAAAAGACTGGAAAAATGCTAACATTGTACCAATATATAGCAGGAAACAAGGAAGAACCAACTAACTATAGGCCAGTCTCACTAACAAGCACTACAGCCAAAATTTGTGAGAAAATCATCAAGAATAGATGGGTAAAACACCTGGAAGACAACAATATAATTAACCCCAGACAAATTGGGTTCAGACAAGGAAGATCATGTACCACAAACTTAATATGTTTCTACTCAAGATTAATAGACATAGTGCAAGAAAGGAATGGATGGGCTGATTGTGCCTTCCTGGACTTACAAAAAGCTTTTGACAAAATACCACACAAAAAATTATTCAAAAAACTGGAACATATAGGAGGGATACAAGGGAACCTACTAAAATGGATGAAGGACTTCTTGATTGGTAGAAAGATGAGAGTAGTGCTCAGAGAAAAATATTCAGATTGGAAAGAGGTGATCAGTGGAGTACCGCAAGGATCTGTATTGGCTCCAATAATGTTTGCTATTTATGTGAATGACATGGATGATGATGTGAAATGTAAAAACTGAAAAGGATTGCGAATCATTGCAGGAGGACCTGAATAAGGTATGGAACTGGAGTCAGAAATGGGAAGTGGACTTCATCATTAAGAAGTGTAGCATAGTGGAGTTTGGAAAAAGCAAAGACAGAATATCAGGAAAATATAAAATTGGAACCAAGGAGGTAAAGAAGGAGAGATCCGAAAAATATTTGGGGGTAATTATCTCAAACGACTTGTCCTATGACAAACAGATGAACAAAATTGTCAGAGAATCCTACAACTTGCTAAGATCAATAAAAGTGGTATTTACATACTTGGACGAAGAAATGATTGAAATAATATTGGTCACATTATGGTCACCCAGTACCAAAGAGAATGTAAAGAAAATAGAAAGAAACCAGAGAGCAGCAACAAAAATTGCACCTGCACTTGCAAACTTATCATATGAGGAGAGATTGGGTAAACTGGAGTTACCGACTCTGGAGCAAAGAAGAGAGACAGGTGACCTACTGACCATCTACAGAATCATGAAAGGCACAGAAATACTCGATAGAGAGGACTTGTTAAACTGCGACAAGAGAAGCACAAGAGGATATGGAAAGAAAACAAAAAAAACATAGCTACAGAAGAGATCTGAAGAAAAAGTTTTCCACATAGAGTGGTGGGCACTTGGAACAAACTGGACGATGAAATAGTGTGCGCAAAAACCATTCATGAGTTTAAGAGCAAACTAGACACTGCGAGATACAAAGGCGGGACACCACGAGCGTAGCTCCCCTTCCCGCAAAATACAACTAGGTAAATACACACGCACACACACACAGAAACACACATTCACACGTTTCTCTCTCTCTCTCTCTCTCTCTCTCTCTCTCTTTCTCTCTCTGTCTCTGTATTTTTGTATTAAAGTTTTTCTTTATTCGTGTGCCACTTTCGACGTATCCATTGTGTCTACCCCAACCAAACCATTGTTTTCAACATCCATTTTCACATCTCGAGGGCCTAAGTTCACACCCTCATCCTATTAGACTCCAATCCAGATATACTGTATAGTACATAACACACATCACCAAATACAATTTTGGGTACAAGTCTTGCACGGGTCTATTGGTCTCATATCTGACGGGGGCATAAGCTCAAGAGCGCGTTGCTTCACTCACAAACCGGTGCCAGTCCTCACGGTCTCTCCTCCGAGCAAGCTCTCATGCAGACACCCTCCCTTCCCATTCCAGACAACTCTTGACAGGTTCGATGAACTTGCCCCAGCAGCCATGAGTTCTGTGGGCGTCCCCCTTCGTACATTATGTACTAATGTACTGTCACCCAAATCTGACCTATTCTGTTTTAAAAAATAAGTATATATCATGACTGTTGCATCATAAAATAGAAATCTGCATGTACACATGCGCTATATTCGCATAGTTCTCTGTTCGCTTGTGTCAAGTGCGGGTGTCCGATGCAGTACTTGTGCTCCTTCCTCCCTAGGGACCCGCATCTGCCCCACTGCATCTCAGGTATCCCTTCCCCCCTCCCTGCTTCCCTACCTGCTTCCCTCCGCCTTAACCGCTTTCCATTGTCATTATCGATTGTCCACTTCTTCAGGTGCTCCAAACTACATTTCCCTGCCCCCAACACCTTCATTTAATTATTCTTTTAGTTTTAGTTTGACAAAGGAGTTGTCCTTGAATGCTGCTTCAGAGGTATGTGCCAACAGGCACGAGGATATATATATATATATATATATATATATATATTATATATATATATACATATTCATACTGTATATATATATATATATATATATATATATACATATATATTTATATATATATGTATATACATATATATATCTAATTATATATATATATATATACAACATATATATACATATACAGTATATATCTGTATACATACATACATATATATATATATATATATATATATGTATGTATATACACATACACACCATCAGACGGGCTAATAAGACCGCCGCCTATGTCATCATCAGCAAAGAAGAATATATTCAAAACATGAACACCATACTCAATAACACCACCAAGTTGATGAGGATAGCACGTAACCCGACAGAGTCCATTAAAAAGAAACTGAATAATCTCATCTCAGGTATCCACACAAAAACCGGAACCTAAAATTCCCGAAGCTAACAGGATAATACACACCGGGCTATGCTTTCGGCAACATTAAGACACACAAACAAGGCAATCCCATATGGCTCCTCATTTCACAAATACCTACCGCCACATACCCCACTGCAAAGAAACTATACGAGTTTCTCACTCCATTCGTTCCAAACACACACACCTTGTTTCAACTTCTGATTTCCTAGAAATCCTACGGGATTACTCTCCCGTAGAAAATGCCATCATCGCCTCATTGGACGTGGAAATTCACTTCACACATGTTCCCATAGATGAAACCATCGATTTCATCCTGAAACGAGTGTGCCACAGCAACGATACTTTTGTTATATATTTGTATGCTCGAGTTACACACTCGTACACGAAATTTACGTTCAACCCATCTCCACCATGATAGTACAATTGGAAAGTATACAACGCGGGAAAGTATTTGTACAACACTGTATATTTACTAATTGTACTATCATGGTGGAGATGGGTTGAACGCAAAATTTCGTGTACATGTAACTCGAGCATACAAATATATAAGAAAAGCTGCGCTCAACTTACATCTCTCTTGATTGCGCAATCGGTTAAGTCATTAATACTTGTCACGTGCTAGCGCAGGTTCGAGTCCTTGGTTGTGCCACGTTTCAATTTCTACATGCATGCCTTCTCGAGATTCTCGATATTGATGACTTAGAATTAAAGTGAATGGTGGTTGATAAATGTAAATCTGTTCACTGGGACCCATTTAGAGTTGTACAAATAATTTACCTGCGTTGTATACTTACCAATTGTACTATCATGGTGGAGATGGGTTGAACGCAAAATTTCGTGTACATGTAACTAGAGCATACAAATATATAAAAAAAAGTTGCGCTCAACTCATATCTCTCTTGATGGCACAATCGGTTAAATCATTAACACTTGTCACGTGCTAGCGTAGGTTCGAGTCCTTGGCTGTACCACGTTTCAGTTTCTACATATATGCCTTCTCGATATTTTCGATATTGATGGCTTAGAATTAAAGTGAATGGTGGTTGATAAATGTATATATATATGTATATATATATATATATATAAACATATATATATGTGTACATATATGTATATATGTATATATATATATATATATATATATATATATATATATATATATATATATATATATATATATATAGATCAAGGACTACTATTACACAGGACGTGAGCACCCAGATTCTTGGCTCCGCTAGCGGAGGCCATTGTTTTCTTTGTAACCTAACATTCTATATTGGACAAATATATCAAGACTAGAAACCTAACATTGTATATAGGACAAATATATCAACTATTGAATTATTCAATGCAGTATAAGTTAATATAAACTTTTATAGTGAAATAAGAAACTATTTTTAAGGCACTGTTATGCTTTGAAATGCCAATTTTAGCCGCACTTAACAGATATTATTGTATGAGGTTAGTGGACACCAGGGTTGACGATTTTTTTTATCTTTTAAAAATATATATAAAAATCGATTTTTTATTTAAATCAGATTTCTTTGATTTAGTTTTTTTTTTTAGATTTTAAATACTGTTGAATTGCTATCTGATATGCGATCTGATTGCTAAAGGACATTTTTAGCATATCAGTATAAGGAGCAGTGTTATATAGACTTGCCACAAGTATACAAGGAACAGTATAAGCTTACATTTAGTATATATCACTGTGCAGCCCACAACAAGTTTCAACAAGATTATTGTTGAAACTTGTTCTAGGTAAGCAGCTTTTCACTGAGTCAGTTGCTGCTTTGGAATCAACCAGGAAGGATGTCTTCTGGACCTGGCAGAGTGGTTCCTTCAGGCAGAAAAAATGATTCTGTCTGGAATTATTTTGAAAAACTACTAACAATTTCTGGCAAAGGGTACCGAGCTAAATGCAAAGGCTGCAGCCAGGAACTACAGGATATTGTGTCAAGATTAAAATCTCACAGAGATAAATGCCAAGGTCAGCCACAGCATACAGAAGAAGAAATTGATGACCCAGGTAAATAATTTTACTTATATTGTGTGCATTTCTCCCTTTTCATACGCAACTATATAAATTTGGTGAACAATAGAGAACATGTGCAATAAAAATGTGAAGGCCTAAAGAGATGATACTTCAACTTCATTACTCCTAAGTTTGGGTAATAACTATATTACTATAATATACTGTATCCACTCGACTTTGGGGCCTAGATGATTGTTATTCATTTCATTCAACTTTGTGTTATATATTTCATAGGCTCCATTGAAATTCAGCCCGAGGGGATTTAGCCTAGCCTAACCCAACTAACCCATTATTTTCAGTGAATTTAAAAGTGGACTGAATCCTGTGTGGGCTCAATTCCAAGCCCACCTATTTTATATCCTGTTAATTCCAAATTATTTAGTGGCTTGTGTGAATATGATCATTATCTAAAAAATAGCTACTGTACTCAAAAGTAGCCTAAATCACACTGTATTCATTAATTTATTTATTCACTTATGAATTATGCAATATGCTAAAATTTCTGTTTTCATTTCAGGATCTGTATCAACAGCTTCAATCCCTTCATCATCAGCTCCACTTGAATTATCTGCAAACCTGACTCCACCATTAAAAAGGTCACTATCAGACTCCTCCACAGGCACCACTTCTGCTGAATAATTTTCATCTAAAAGAAAGTCATCAACATCTCTGGACAGATTTATCATAAAAACTTTAGCCTCTCAAAAGGACAATCTCGACAAAGAAGTTGCAAGAATTATATTTTCTACAAATTTACCATTTCGTCTTGTTCAACATCCTCATTTTCTCAAGATGGTTCAGGGCCTGAGGCCAAGTTATATTCCTCCATCCAGAAAAGATATTGCTGATAAGTACTTGGATCTTGTGTATGAAAAGGAATATAAAAAGTGTGCAATTGACCTGAATAATGAAACTGTAGGTCTTTCAATTGATGGGTGGTCTAATATCCATAATGAGTCCATAATATGTGTCATTCTAACAACATCCACTGGTCAGATTTATTTAGTTGACACAATAGACACATAAAGGAAACCTCACACTGCTGAATATCTTCTAGAACTTGTACAAAATTCGATCAAGAAGGCTGAACAAGATTTTGACTGTCACATTGGAAGTGTTGTGACAGACAATGCAGCAAATATCACCAAGATGAGAAAGCTCTTGGAGGAATCGAGTGAACCTGAGCATACCGTCCTCACATACGGCTTATACCGTTCCTTGTATACATGTGGCAAGTCTATATAACACTGCTCCTTATATTGATATGCTAAAAATGTCCTTTAGCAATCAGATCGTATATCAGACAGCAATCCCCCAATATTTTTATATACAATTAGAGATAAACTTCACTCAATTTGGAACTTTTGTCAGTTTTTGGCCGAGCCAACAGAATTGATCGAGGTACTATGTTTCCCGACATTTTGAAGAATGAATGTATAAGATATTGTCTTCGCGTTCTTCTTCTTCTTCTTCTTCTTCTTCTTCGCGTTCTTCTTCTTCTTCCTCGCGTTCTTCTTCGCGTTTTTCTTCGCGTTCTTCTTCGCGTTCTTCGCATTCTTCTTCACGTTCCTCTTCTTCGCGTTCTTCTTCCTCGCGTTCTTCTTCTTCGCGTTCTTCTTCGTATTCCTCTTCTCATTCTACTTTGTGTTCTTCGCGTTCTTCTTCGTGTTCTTCTTCGCGTTCTTCTTCCTCGCGTTCTTCTTCGCGTTCTTCTTCGTGCTGGAACTTTTGTCAGTTTTTGGCCGAGCCAACAGAATTGATCGAGGTATTATGTTTCCCGATATTTTGAAGAATGGGCGTATCAGGTATTGGCTTCGCATTTTTCTTCTTCTTCTTCTTCCTCGCATTCTTCTTCGCGTTTTTCTTCGCGTTCTTCTTCGCATTCTTCTTTGCGTTCTTCTTCGCGTTCTTCTTCTTCGCGTTCTTCTTCTTCGCGTTCTTCGTCGCATTCTTCTTTGCGTTCTTCTTCTTCGCGTTCTTCTTCGCATTCTTCTTCTCATTCTACTTCGCGTTCTTCTTCGTGTTCTTCTTCTCATTCTACTTCGCGTTCTTCTTCGTGTTCTTCTTCTCATTCTACTTCGCGTTCTTCTTCGTGTTCTTCTTCGCGTTCTTCTTCCTCGCGTTCTTCTTTTTCTTCTTCGTGCTGGGGATCCCGTGTTGAGGTTTCGCCCCGAGGCCGACGCCGAAGGGGAAAACGAGGGATTTGAGCGCGGAAAGCTGCGGCCGTAGGCCGCTGTTTGCGCAGCCAAGTCCCCGGCCGAGCTAACAGAATTGACCGAGGTACTATGTTTCCCGACATTTTGAAGAATGGGCGTATAAGATATTGTCCCGTGGCCTTAAAGATGAACATATGGAATTATTTCCAAAATTGTACAAAAAATTAAAAAGGTTAAAACCTAGAATAGCTATGATAAATGATTTCCAACGTATAGTTCGAAAGTTTGGTGAGCTATTAAAGGACAATCCTGATTACAAATATTCTGGCTCAAGGGAAAAGTATCTTAGTTTACCAGCTAAACTGCGAGCGAAGCGAGTACCTAGCGCCGCAAGCCAAAGCGGTGACGTTAGTCACCACCGAAGGTCGCTTGTAAAATCTAAAAAATCTATTTAAATCAAATAAATCTGATTAGAAAAAAAAAAAAAAAAATCGCCAACCCTGGTGTCCACTAACCTCATACAATAATACCTGTTAAGTCCGGTTAAAATTGGCATTTCAAAGCATAACAGTGCCTTAAAAATAGTTTCTTATTTCACTATAAAAGTTTATATTAACTTATATTGCATTGAATAAGTCAATAGTTGATGTATTTGTCCTATATACAATGTTAGGTTTCTAGTTTTGATATATTTGTCCAATATAAAATGTTAGGTTACAAAGAAAGCAATGGCCTCCACTAGCGCACGTCCTGTGTAATAGTAGTCCTTGATATATATATATATATATATATATATATATATATCTATATATATATATATATATATATATATATATAAATATATATATATGTGTGTGTGTGTGTGTGTGTGTGTGTGTGTGTGTGTGTGTGTGTGTGTGTGTGTGTGTGTGTGTGTGTGTGTGTGTGTGTGTGTGTGTGTGTGTGTGTGTGTGTGTGTGTGTGTGTGTGTGTGTGTGTGTGTGTGTGTGTGTGTGTGTGTGTGTGTGTGTGTGTGTGTGTGTGTGTGTAAATGGGTCAATAGATGGGCATTCGGAGTCTGCTGCTGAACAAAGCCTTCTCTCAAATTTTCCATGAGTCGCCCGATTACACTAGCCTATGCCACATCTCTCCTACAAACTTATCTATTTCGTCTCTCCATCTTCTATTTTGTCTCTCTCTTCCATGCTTCCCATCTCGGGGCGCCCAGTCAATAACGCTTTCTCTTCCAACTCCAATCATCTTTTGTAGGTATCTTTCCCACTCAATTCCATTTTCTTTATCACTCCTACAATATATTTCTCTCTAGTATGCCCTCCGACCCAGTTTTCTCTCTTCCTGTCTTTCAGTGTCATTCCCGGCTCTGATCTCTCCATTCCTCTCTTCGTACTCCTTAATCAACTCTATCACTCTCGTCAACTTTCAAGTCTCATGTTCATAGGTCATACCTGGGAATTCTAGATTGTGAACTTTGGTTTTCAGATATATAGTTAATCTAAGGAATTCATATAATTTCCAAAAGTTTCCCAACCAATTGCAATACTTCTGTGTACTTAATTTTAATAATTTTTAGTCTGCTTTATTATCTTACCTAAATGATTGTGATATTCAATTATGATAATCGGTTATGACTGCTTTACTATGAACTATAGAGTTGAACGTTAATTTTGTTTAATCTTTAGTCATCTTTAAACTTTGGGACTTTCCTTGTTTACTGTAGAATACGCATCATATCTTGAAAGGCTCCTGTTGCTTTTGAAATGAGATCAAAATCATCTTGACTTTCGTAGCTGTGCTGGTACATAGAGAACAGGTCACGACATCTGCTTAACTCGTTCTGACCTAAGTTCCTATTTTACCCTATTTAGGATATTAAAACGATTAACTGGGAGCAATATGCTGCCTTTAACATATCAACCATTCTTCTGAATTAAATATCCTGGCGACAGCCTCAATCATGGTGAAGTTATGGATGAATGTAATTGCCTAGCGTCATATAAAATAACGAAATTTTTTTATTGTCAGGTTACATTAGGTAAAAACCAAAACTA
>NC_134783.1:8831666-8834166 GCF_046742065.1 Oratosquilla oratoria
GAATCTCATTAAAGACATTGACAGATTGGAAAGAGTACAACGGCGAGCCACAAAACTGATTCCAAATATCAAAAATAAATCATACGAAAATCGACTAAAACATATGAATCTGTTTTCCCTAAAAAAGCGTAGACTCAGAGGTGACTTGATACAGGTCTTTAAAATTCTAAAGGGAATTGACAACATCATAAGTGACCAAATTTTCACATTGAATGAGAATCAGACAAGAAACAATGGTCTTAAACTCTCCGGTAATAGATTCAATTTGGAAGTAGGTAGAAACAACTTTGCCAACCGTGTAGTTAATGAATGGAATAAACTTCCTGCACAGGTAGTGCAATGTAGTTCAGTTCGAAGCTTTAAGAATCATTTAGATAAATACCTAAGTAAGATGCTGTAATGATTACAATTTATCTTATATCATTTGTTTTTGTTTTGTTATCATTTGTCTGTCTGATTTTTATTTATTATTAGTTATATGTCAATTTATCATTATTTACTATTTACCTGTTTGTTTATTATCTAACTATACCTATGCATTTATTTATGTATTTTATTTGTTATTTACATTATCATAGTTTTTATTTATTATTTTATTATTAATATGATTTTTCTTTCACATCCGACCTAGATATGGATCAAAAGGTCTCCTGTCGGCATGCTCCGCCTTTGTAATCCTTTGTAAAAACCTTACCCAAATAAGAATTTAATAATAGTATGGCTTCACTCCTCTTGAGTAGGGGTCCCACGCTCGCGATGATACTAGATGATACTAGTATCATCTAGTATAATTCTTCTAGTGTCATCGCCAGTACAACATGGTGATGTTTCGTCATCAAACCAATCACTACATAGCCTCCCTTTTGGAGAAGCGTGTGTCCACACACGCCAAGATAAAACAAAGACATATCATAGCCTCAGACGCCCTTCACACACCACA
The DNA here is from genome assembly GCF_046742065.1 of Oratosquilla oratoria. Classification (NCBI taxonomy): domain Eukaryota; kingdom Metazoa; phylum Arthropoda; class Malacostraca; order Stomatopoda; family Squillidae; genus Oratosquilla; species Oratosquilla oratoria. The sequence goes on from NC_134783.1 coordinate 8,832,607, forward strand.
TAAAACAATACTTAGGGAGGGGAAAACTCTAGGGGCCTCGAACTCAGCCAAGGAGTGGAAAGGCAATGTGCAAGAAGTAACGCAGTCTTTTTCGATACAACAACTCTGTACTCTTAGCATTAATGCTAATTATTTGTAGAACATCATCATCAACTTTGGAACCTTATATAACTACCGCGGAAATGCTACTTAATATCCTCACCTTTAATGAGAGCTCAATTTTTCATTCTTATTTAATTCTATGTATTCATATATATATATATGTATATATATATATATATATATATATATATATATATATATATGTGTGTGTGTGTGTGTGTGTGTGTGTGTATGTGTTATATATATATATATATATATACAGTATATATATATGTATATATATATATATATATATATATATATATATATATATATTAATTTATTTACATTTCTAAAGAGGCAACTGTGTAGCAATCTGTAAGGTGGTATGTTTTCTCACAAGTCTGAGGTAATACATCTGATATGTACATTTATGCAACCGAGCATGCACTATACTGATTTGTATATTTTTTCTTTCAGATACTCGGTCATGGGCATGTGTCTTACGTTAAAGGACTTTGACCGTAGTGGCCGTCGCTGTATAGAAATCAACCACCGACGGTTGCCGTTAGATCATAATCAATCTAATTTGTGTCAATAAACAAGTTCAAGATTTTTTGTATCACGCGCACATTTGTTTTCATATCAACCTTTCTTAAAAGGAACTGCACTTGTCCAGCTTGAGAGATGTGTCTACCTCAAAGGTTTGTATAATCGCGCAACTCTCAATTACAGGGGAAACTTATTCGTCCTCCTTATTTATTCGTGGGGCTTTAATTTACCGAGGGTTTACTTCAACCTCGTTTAATTCTCAACACGCGGGAATTCCGCTCACCGATGGAGTTCTACAATTTCACTCATGTATTTCTTTTCAAATGTGGGACATTCATTTGCTGAGGGGTTAGCTTAAACCCGCAGAATTTAAATTTGCCACAGCATAACACGCGGAATTTTTGTTTATCGAAGGATGATTTCATTGTAAATATTTTACTCATATGCAGGGCTTTATCTATTGAGGGAATGTTTCTTCCTCATTAATTTATTTGGCTCATAATAATATTTACCGATGGATTTTTTTCTATCTCTATGTTCGTCGTTTTGCATAGCAATTTGCGTAAGCATATTTGACGAGGGAAATGTTTCAACCTCAAATTCTTACACATACAAAACCTCATTAACCGAGGGATGATTTTTTATTACTCTTTTTAGAGAGACTTCACATTTACTAAGGGAATGTGTCATCCTTGAAACACGTACGACTGCGCAGACCTCGTGTGCCGAGGATTTTTGTAATTTCTACCTTTTTAAATGATTTCCTACTTTCTTCACCAAGGGACAATCACTCAAACTTCTTTCACCGAGGATGTGCTATTTCTTTTCTTATTCTCGAGCAGGACTTTTTTTTTTTTTTTTTTTTTTTTTTTTTTTTTTTAACAAGGGAAGGTATACCCTTAATAACCATGGTCGATAGCGCAAACT
>NC_134783.1:8839166-8849166 GCF_046742065.1 Oratosquilla oratoria
GTAATAGTCAAAAGAGAGCAAACACAGGTCAAGGACCGGACAACCTGACCGCCCCCCCCCCACCCGATTCCCTACACACACCAAATTCCTCCACTGCACTTTTAAAAAAAACCTGTATCATCCCAAAAGCATGACGATGATGACTAAGGTTTCCGGTCTGTTCGGTAGCAGCCTCGCCTCATCACCACCAACCCGATGATCATCACCAGTCATAATCACCATCATCCACGGGGTCTTGGAGCAATATGTCACCCTCACAATTTTTGGTAAAGTCATCACTGAGCGTTGCCTTCGTCCGTTGGTCGTCGGTATATACTGTTTTTTCCATCGAGATCAATGTTCTCAAACTACACACGTCTCTGGCCTGCTCATGCACACATGCAGGAGAACAGTATTTCTCAACAAGGGGTCCGCAGAAACCTATCAGGGAGTTCGTGGACCCTAAAGGGGGTTGCAGAAAACTACCAAAGGGGCCATAGGAAGCGGTATTCAATATGTTATAATTAATCCTCCCATTTTTTTTAATACAATTCAAGATTACACAATGTGTCTAACGAGATGTCCATTTTTTCCATTTTTTTTCCTGGTTATACAAATCATCGACGCATTCTCTCAGAATGTGACGATGATTTATATAATGTAGTGTCTCTATCACTAAATGTTTAGAAAAAGTAACTATGCTCTATCTAATTCCGTATTAAGGGGTCCCTGAATATACAGGTTTGTAAGGAGCCCACATAGGTTGAAACACTGCAGCAGAGAACCGAGGCCCTCATGGGTCCTGTGGCAAGTCAAGCCACGTGCCCTCTATCTGTGAAAATGTGTATAATTCTGTGAATATATCGTATGTATGATTCCATGAATACACCGTGTAGCTATGGGGCTCCACTTGCAATGGAGGACTGAGGTCAATGACGGGTGACGCACATCCTACTTGGCATCATATTTGGGTTAAACACGTTACTAGGTTCGGTTAAAATGACCAGCCTCGTACTTTGCAGCTCGAAGCAAAACAGCCCTCCATTAAAAGATAAAGAATTAGTGCTGTAGACAATCGTTTGACAATCATCGCTGAGCCATGAACGATCATCGAGGAACGATAATCGAAACGAGATAAACGTACTTTAAATCTGAAACGATGGAGACCCGATTAGTATATTTCTTATGCCCATCGCCAGACGGGTTTATTCACCAGAGGGAACACATTTCAATGACTTTGTGATTTGTCGTTGAGTGCTGTGTATTTTTCAATATATATATATATATATATATATATATATATATATATATATATATATATATAAATTAATCTATTTATTTATTTGCCCCTTTGTCTGTTTGCCTGTTTATTTTAATCACGAACGAGGTAGAGCCCACCATTCAGTTTTCCCTAGAAGAAGAAATTAACGATTCCATTCCTTCCTTAGACACACACATCTTAAAACATGGTAACCAGATGTATACAGAAAACCCACTAACAAAATAAATTCAATTAATTTCTACTCCCACCATGACATCAGGGTGGAAAGAGTAGTGATAGGCTTCTTCCTTAGGGCACTCAGAATATGCAGTGAAGAATACTTAGAAGAAGAGTACTGGTATATCAGGTAGACTTTTTTTTTTAATTAAAGTATCCAGATTTCCTTGTAAATGAGTGCAGAAAACAGGCCATTAAGATTCTGGAAGACTGTAGGGCGTAGGCAGTAGGGCGGGACAGCCAACATCTCGTGTTAACCAGCTACGTCGCCACCAACCTGACTCGTATTTTAAAGACCACCAATTTGGAAGTAGTGTGCCAGACCAGTAGGACAATTAAAAACACCGCGAGGACGAGAATAAATATCGGCAAAGCGGCTGACAATAAAACCAGTGTTTATCGGATTCCGTGCTCAGGATGTGAAAATCCGACATTGGGGAGACATCACGCGATCTAAAATCCCGGATACCAGAACACCAATACCATATCCGTATGATGTCACCACCAACGCGTGTGTTGCACATAGGAACAGTAAGAAGCATCTGATGGACTGGAAAAATGCAGAACTTCTGGTACATGAGCCTGACAAGATCCGTAAAAAATGTTTGGAAGCAGCCATCATACAAGGAACCAACACAATTGAACAAAATAGGGGCATGTTCAATCACTCACCCACCTAATTCCTTTAATACCCATTGTCAACAAAATTTAAACTATCCCTAGTTGCCCTCCAAAATTCCCTTTTTCCTCTCAAGGCCGTTGTTCACCATCAGTAAACAATTGCTCACCCTTCTTATTTTCTTTTTCCTTTTGTTCTTTGGTTGTGAGCTAATGTCCTTCACCCAGCCAATTGTTCCATCTTATCCTTAACTTTTTCTATTCCCAGACATTTGGTTTTTGGTTCACCTCCTTAACCTTTCCTAGTATTCAATGACCCCCTCCTCTCTTCTCCCTCTCCCTCCCTCCCCCCGTTCCCCCCGTTCCTCGTATTTAATCCCATACATACATACATACATACATACATACATACATACATACATACATACATACATACATACATACATACATACATACATACATACATACATACATACATGCATACATACATACATACGTACATACGTACATACATACATACATACATACATACATACATACATACATACATACATACATACATACATACATACATACATACATACATATATACATACATACATACATACATACATACATACATACATACATACATACATACATACATACATGCATACATACATACACACATACATACATACATACATACATACATACATACATACATACATACATACATACATACATACATACATACATACATACATACATACATACATACATATATATATATACATATATATATATATATATATATATATATATATTATAATGTGTATATGTATATTGTCTATAAATTGTTAGTTTGGCCGATGATTTACTGAAGAGGAATTCGAAAGGCGGTATTCTAACACTGTGGTGAATATTCATAGTCAAGTTTGTACATATGCGACCTTGAACAATGGGTTCATGTTCATTCACCAAACAGAATAAAACAAAATAAAAACAAATCAGAATGAAACATAAACAATGGTCACTGAATAAGAAAAAACTAAAGAAAATAAAACGAAAATAGAATAAGAATAAAGTGAAATGAAATAAAGTAGAGCATTGTGGCGGCACACTACGCTAGCATGCTATTTGCTTTTGCTAGTTCGTTTGAGTAGAAACGACTTCGTTTATGTTTTTTCTTTTCTTCACATTTCCTGATGTCAAATAATTTTTGCGTAATATAGTGAGAAAATGAATGACGAACTAAAAGAAGTTAAACCTATACGAATGTTAGACACATTGTTGAGATGTTCTTACGGAAGTCTAGAATATTGTAACCGAAGTTGTAAATCGGAGTCGTGTACCTGAGGGGAACAGAATGTTTGCGCTATGTCGCTGCGTGTCTGTGCTCGAATACAGTTGCATGCCTGCGCGCGCAGTGGCCTTTTGGCATGTGCCACGTACTGTAACCTGAATTTTTGGTTGCCTGGTCCTCTAGAATGACTTCGCAGTCGTGAGCTTCGTGAAATAGGATTTGTAGCAAATCGTAGGTGTACGGGTATAGTGTATATGATAATAACAGTAGTCGTAGTGGTGGTAGTAGTAGTAGTAGTAGTAGCTGTAGTAGTAGTAGTAGTAGTAGTAGTAGTAGTAGTAGTAGTAGTAGTAGTAGTAGTAGTAGTAGTAGTAGTAGTAGTAGCCAATGAAATGTGTCTGTGGGAGACAGACCCTGACTGCTTTCACCACACAGTTCCACGAGGATGAAGGTCGTTGTGCTTCATTAAAAAGAAAAGAAAAAAAAAAGAAAAAAGAAAAAAAAAAGTAGTAGTAGTAGTAGTACTAGTAGTAGTACATACATATACCAAGGCTTTTTCCCCCTTACAAGGGAGGTGTCCCCCCCCAAAAAAAAAGGCATAAAATCACTCCCACCCATTCCATCCCCGAATACACTCCACACCCCTCCACCCCCCTCCCATCTTAGCGCCTCCTGGATGACGGGTCATCCCTGCACCTTGTCCACTGCCCTGGGTCAGAAGCAGTGTCGCAAGACACAGCACACCCATAGCAAGGCCGCTTCATTAAATCGGCGACCCCCCCTCTCCGTCTCCCCATGCATAAAAGGAGAAGACGGGGAGAAATCCCTTCAGGCTGCGTCAAATTTTGCTCACACATACTACCTCACCCCCCCATCCCCCCGCCCATTCCACCTCATGCATCACATCATCCATATACAACCATTCTCCATTCACCCCTGTCTTCTGTCCTCTCCCGTCCTTCCTCAACAGACATTCCCCTCTTCCCCAAAGCCCCCTTTAATCCATCCATCCACCTCATCCTAGGACGTCCCCTCATGTTCACTCCCTCCACATCTGCCTTCCATACCTCTTTTACTAGTCTTTCTTCACTCATTCTTTCCATGTATTCAAACCATCCTAATACTCTTTCATCAACCCTATCTCCCAACTCTCTTTCCACCCCTGTTCTCCTCCTCACCTCCTCATTTCTCACTATCTAGCCTAGTAACCCCCATCATACTTCTCAGATACCTCATCTCAAACTCATTCAAACTCCTTCTCTCTTCTTCTCTTATGTTCCATGTTTCTGTCCCATACAGTGCTGTTGGCACACTCACTCCTTCATACAGTCTCCTCTTAGCATCCATTCCCAAATGTCTATTCCTCATTACACTCTTTAATCCACCAAGGCATTTACTCGCTTCTCTCAATCTACATTCTACCTCCACCTTCACTCCACCTTTTCCTGCCACATTTGCAACCAAGTATCTAAAATTATCCACTTCCTCCAGTTGCTCTCCCTTAATGTTCACTTCCAGTCTACTGCCACTTTCACCCCTTGTACATCTCATCACCTTGCTTTTGCCCACATTTATCTTTAGCTTTCTTCTATCACACACCCTCCCAAACTCTGTCACTAACTTCCTTAATCCCTCCTCCGATCCTGCCACAAGCGCAGTATCGTCTGCAAACAACATCTGGCTCACCTCCCACTTTTCTTCATTTTCTTTAATTAACCATATCCAATCCCGAACCCACTACCCTTGCATTTACCTCTCGCACTACCCCATCCATGTATAAGTTGAACAGCCAGGGCGACATAATGCATCCTTGACGAAGTCCCACCTTTACCTCGAACTATTCACTCTCTCCATTTCTAATCCTGACACAAGCTCTACTACTCTCATAAAAACTCTTGACAGCTCCTAGAAGCTTTCCTCCTATCCCATATATCTGCATAACCTCCCACAGTGCCTTTCTCTCTACCCTATCGTAAGCCTTTTCCAGATCCATAAAAGCCCAAAAAACATCCTTCCCCTTTCCTATAGCTTTCTCACATATCTGTCTTACCACAAAGATCTGATCTACACAACCTCTACCTGTCCTAAAACCACACTGTTCCTCACCAATTACTCCCTCTGTTCCTCTCCTAATCCTCTCAATCAAGATCCTCCCATAAGCCTTCCCAACTACACTTAACAAGCTAATCCCTCTGAAACTACTACATTCACACTTGTCCCCTTTCCCCTTGTAAAGAGGAACTATACAGGCACTCCTCCAGTCCTCCGGCACTCTACCTTCTCTCCAGCAAATATTCAATAACCTCACCAGCCAGTCCATCATCACTGTACCACCTTTTTTTTTTTTAAGACATTCTGCATGGCATCCATCCAGACCAGGTGCCTTACCTGCTTTCATCATCTTAACAACTGCCTTCACTTCATCCTTCCTTATTATTATTGTTATTATTGTTATTATTATTATTATTATTATTATTATTATTATTATTATTATTATTATTATTATTATTATTATTATTATTATTATTATTATTATTATTATTATCATTATTATTATTATTATCATTATTATTATTATTATTACTATTATTATTATTATTATTATTATTATTATTATTATTATTATTATTATTATTATTATTATTATTATTATTATTATTATTATTATTATTATTATTATTATTATTATTATTATTATTATTATTATTATTATTATTATCATTATTATTATTATTATTAATATTATTATTATTATTATTATTATTATTATTATTATTATTATTATTATTATTATTATTATTATTATTATTATTATTATTATTATTATTATTATTATTATTATTATTATTATTATTAATATTATTATTATTATTATTTTTATTATTATTATTATTATTATTATTATTATTATTATTATTATTATTATTATTATTATTATTATTATTATTATTATTATTATTATTATTACTACTACTACTACTACTACTACTATTATTATTATTATTATTATTATTATTATTATTATTATTATTATTATTATTATTATTATTATTATTATTATTATTATTATTATTATTATTATTATTATTATTATTATTATTATTATTATCATTATTATTATTATTATTATTATTATTATTATTAATATTAGTAGTAGTAGTAGTAGTAGTAGTAGTAGTAGTAGTAGTAGTAGTAGTAGTAGTAGTAGTAGTAGTAGTAGTAGCAGCAGCAGTAGCAGTATTAATAGTAGTAGTAGTAGTAGTAGTAGTAGTAGTAGTAGTAGTAGTAGTAGTAGTAGTAGTAGTAGTAGTAGTAGTAGTAGTAGTAGTAGTAGTAGTAGTAGTAGTAGTAGTAGTAATAGTAGCAGTAGCAGTAGTAATAGTAGTAGTAGTAGTAGTAGTAGTAGTAGTAGTAGTAGTAGTAGTAGTAGTAGTAGTAGTAGTAGTAGTAATAAATGTAGTAGTAGTAATAAATGTAGTAGTAGTAGCAGTAGTAATAATAATGATGATGGTGGTGGCATTGTTTATAATCATAATATTAATAAAAATAAAATTATAACGATAACAATGATAATGATAATGGAAACAATAGTAGTAGGAATAATAGTAATGATGATGATAATGATAATTGTAATAATAATAATAGTAATAACAATACCAATAGTTATAATAATAATGATGATAATATAATGATATCTAACCTTATGACCCGGACAAAAGGCCTTATAAAGGAGATAGCTTAGTTAAAGTTCATTTCCTACCTTGATTCGACACGAATAAAATAATAAAAATAGAATTCCCAGTGCTCTCCTTTTGTCCCATTTAATAGCCTTTTACAAAACACAAGAGCACGGTGACAGTATTCTTGTTCCCCATGAGTTTCACTAACTCGCCAGTCCCACAGTAGTTAGGAACAATCCTTGGGCTCTCTTATACGTTCGTATCAAAATTATGCCAGTAAATATTAGGTATCCAGAAATAGAGGGACATCCTCACTACTTTTGTTTTTGATTTGAACATGGATCGCGAAAGTGTAGGCCTCTCTTTCTCTCTCTCTCTCTCTCTCTCTCTCTCTCTCTCTCTCTCTCTCTCTCTCTCTCTCTCTCTATCTATCTATCTATCTGTCTATCTATCCATCTATATATGTGTGTGTGTGTGTGTGTGTGTGTGTGTGTGTGTGTGTGTGTGTGTGTGTGTGTGTGTGTGTGTGTGTGTGTGTGTGTGTGTGTGTGTGTGCGTGTGTGTGATCGGTCATTGCGGAGTGAATGTAAACACAACTGACCTCCCACTATTCCTTACCTACCATCGTGCGAGTTTCGAAGGATAAAAAATTAACAGCCTTGGTGTTTCAAATGCCGGGGTGTGGGACATATATGTCGTTATTGTTCTGTTTCCATTGACAAGTGTGGGTGGTGTGCAGGTACTCACCCCTTCCATACTTGCCTACATCGCACCCCCTCTCAGCCCATCAACACTAATGAAGCTTCTACAGCCCACCAGCTTCACACTCTAACTCCAAATTTATCTATGTGTCGAACCCGGGGTGATTGTATGGCACGAATGTACGAAGCGCGCTCAGGTGGCCACCTCCCAGACAGCATACGCGCCACCATCACCCCCTCAGTCGCATCCAAGAGTCGTCCCACCGCTGACACCCTCAAACTTGCCTGACTCACCACAAGTAATTGCCCTCCGCGAGGCCGTTGCCAACCTAATGGCACGTTGCACAGTAATAACAACGCACTTTGAGGCAAAAATCACACCGATAACCTCGCCGCACAGCAAGCCTCCACTGAGCACACCCTAGCCATGCTGGTCTAATCCCACCAAGTCGTCGTCACGACTGTCGCCACCTTCTCCGAGAAACTAGGGGCCCTAACCAGCTGGTTCGAAAGGTTCAGTAACCAAATACCTATCAAGCCACAACGACGCACGCCTCAAAGCGGCCCAACCTCCACGTCATCGTCTCCGTCAGCCATTTGTAAATCCAAAGGCAGATTTCGCTAACGAGATGAAACCTCATATCATCACTTGGAATGCTTGTTTCATCAACAATTATCCGAAAATCACTTCCCTCAAGACCTATGTAGGCCGCAACCAACTACAATTTATATTTATCTTAGAAGCTTTTGTTGGCTACGTCTCAGGCTACGTCTCGTATGTCCATCATGTCAGAAATGTCCTTCTAAGTTACATTCACTCTTCCATCCCCCATCAACTTCTGCTCTGCTCTATCCATGATGCCATGACTTTTCAACTCTTTGAGACATCCATAGGTAATGGGAAGCTGAGACTCTGTAATGTTTACTCTACTCCAGGAAAAATAAATCGATCTGCCCTCCCCTCACCCACGTCTCACGGTGTGATCTACATGGGGGACCTCAACACCCGGCACCCTGCGCTAGGAGATGTCTCTCCTCCCCTAACCGTAGTGTGTTACCTCTCTCGAGTATATCCGCCGCCACCGCCTCACTCACCGGCCCACTAGGGGTGCCACACACTCCAGAAGAGGCACGATCGACCGCATCGCATCTGGTCTAGGAGCGACACACATTAAGTGTTTTCCCATACAAACTTTCTTCTCTAACTACATCGTACTTGAACTCCTGTACTCCCTACCAAATGGGCCTTCTCCTCTTCACACCCGCCTCCGCATCTCCATTCCTCTGAAGTGTTTCCCCAACTACATCTCTTACATCTCCACTCTTCTACCAACATTTGAACACCAGTCACCTGAAAACCTGTACTCTTCCCTCATTGTTTCAACACATGGTTTTTACACACCGTTACGTCACAAGGCCTCACCTCAAAAGATGCTGCGAGGTCAACGCCTGGACGCTGGACAGATGCATCCTACAGGCAGAAAAGGGGGGGGGTGAGAGAGATGTTCTCGTCATTCAAAGGTAGCCAATACCTGCTAATCTCCTCCAGTAACAAACATGCAATTATGACTTCGTTGCCCTTCTGCAGTGTGGCCATACCGAGTCGTTGAAGAAATATATCGACAGCATCAACCACCAGACCAACGTTGGCTCAATGTGGCGCCTGATGAACAAAATCATCAAGAAGAAACCATCGAGAGCTCTTCACCACAGCCCAGCCCAATATGCACAGGACTTGCTAAGTACCTGATCTGAAGAAGCACAGGCAAACAATCTTCCCGTCCCCATTCAAGAGGCACTCTCCACCCACAAAAATATCCGCACCCTGCCTGCTCCTTAAAGTCCCTGGCAATCTCTTGCTGCACCTCTACCTTGTGCTTGGATATCTATTACCATTGTGCCCATCCCCAAACCTGCCACAGACAAGTTCAGGCCTATTTCACTCATCTCCTCTTTCTGTAAAGTCCTCAAATGTATATTTCTCACTCTCCTTATGTTTCGACTACAGGACAAGATATCACCGCAACTGTATGGTTTCTTACCAGAGAGGAGCACACACCACTCCTTGATGGACCTATATGCCCGCCATTCCCCTACCAGTGTGGTAGCATTTCTTGACCTCATGAATGCTTTCGACGTAGCCAACAGGGAGATTATTCCCAACCAGCTCGTAGAATTTGGTGTCCAAGGCAACGTCATGAGGTGGATCCGTGGTTATCTTTCAAACAGGACTTCACGT
>NC_134783.1:8854166-8864166 GCF_046742065.1 Oratosquilla oratoria
CCTCATCTCCGTTACAAATATAGTTTCAATAAAGAGACAATTAAAACACAACCTACGTTTTAGTACGCCTCACCCTCGTGTCACAGAATACCATAGTGGCGGCGGCGGTGGTTAGAGGCAACACGCTCATTACACGCACCCATTTTTAACTCAGTGAACATATTTACGGGAACAAATCACACTGTTAGGACTACCCAGTGAACGCAAAAGGAGCGCGAATTTGGTAACACAATGTCGAAACATGATTATAAACCCCAGGAGACTGGACACGTTAGTCATCAGTCTAAGGCACTGCAGGGTACAGCGGACACTCCGTTGTTCATTTCGACGGGAATAACTCACCACCCGACGAGTGGCCTGCCTGCATGTTATGATGTGTAGACGTGGCTCAGTCTCTTAGAAGGGCGATGGACCCCAGAGGTGAGCGACGCTGACATGATCGCTGTCGCCCAGCAGAAATCCGCTGGCGACGCTACGATTTCCGCTAGGTTAGCTCGAGGTAAGCACCCCAACGACTGGGATACTTTTAAGTTATAATTTTTTTTTATTCCCCCCGCTTCGGGTGATATTATCAACAGGCGTTTGGACTCTACCGAGATGAATGAGTCGGAGACGCTCACCTCGTACGCATTACGCTTAGCTGACATGGTCGCGTCGTACGCGGTTTACCGCCCCGACAAGGATGACCATGCTCTTTATGTTGCCATAAACAAATTAAAGAAGGCCATGCCCAATCAGCTCGCGAGTGTCTTCACTCGCGAACAAGAGACATCCATCATCGGGTTCTCCTCGCGGCAATTGATTACGTGCATCAGCACTATTTATCAATAAAAACATATTATTCTGGTGACGGGGACTCAGCCTTGACGCTATACCCGGCCATGAGCGCCATTTCACAATCACCCATTGCACCACCAACCCATTCCATCTCTACGCTTTACAGGTATACATATTTTTCCTCGCCTCACCATTCGCGAGAGACAGAGACGATTCCTCGGAGGAGGACACATACTCTCCTCATAGAGCCGATACTACTCACAGGGCTGGGAGACACGGACACGTGGAAACGGAACGGCGGGCGTAGTATCAAAAACAGGTGGCGCCCCTACTACGCATATTGCAGGAGACTGGGACACTCTACTAAGGCATACTATTTTTGCCGACGTGGCCAAACAAGCCCGCCTTGCCATGCCTGCGGCGGCACAGGTCATGCGAGAAACGGAGGCCAGTCTGGTTTGTCTGAAGATGGTCAGTCAAAAAACTTCTCGCGCAGAGGGAAGTCTGCCGCAAGATAACTGCGGAGCATAGAAAACACGTGGGAATTGTCCACGTAGATTTTTCAAGCGCTCATAGTGCTGGAGGTAGGTTGGCCATGGGTGCAGTCAAATTGTTTGGGTCAAACGCCACCCAGTCTATTTGCGCTCTCCTCAACACGGGTACAACGGTATCTCTTATTCATAAGAGTGTTCTGCCCGTTGACACTGAAGGATCCCAGGAGGGCACAACCAGAATCATGGTGGCAGATGGTTCAGAGATTACCAACCTTGGCAAATTTACTGTAAGATTTGGTCTGATGGGTTTCTAGTTTCAATACTCACTTTTCAGTATTTCTGCAGAGGTCCTTCCAGCTAGGTTGATTCTGGGATTCAATTTTCTATTGGCCCAAAGAATGAGTTTAATATTCCATCCTTTAACATTCAAAGTTGAAGGCAAGGATATTCAAGTCATCCTTGCAGGGACGAGTGCTCCTGAAACACCAATGCTCACCTTGTGTGAAGAGACACAGCTATCAGGGTGTAAGCAAGGCAGCGACGTTCCCAGTTAAAACCATCGAGGCTCAATGGGTACCGGGTGAAGAGGGACAAAACCTTTGCCTCGACTTTCGGGCACCAAGCAAAAACGTGGTAGATGATAGGTTCCCTCTCTCCTATATCGACTTCATATTACGGAGTCTCGGCACCATTGTCATATTTTCACTATTATATATTAAATCAGGGTATCTCCAGATCCCGCTGGTGGAGAGAAGTTGCGAGAAGACTGCGTTCTCGACGCCCAAAGGGCACTACGAGTTCACTTCTCTTCCCTTTGGGTTGAAAGACGCTCCATCATGTTTTCAGAGGGTGATGAATCAGGTACTGACGGGGCTGTTAGGGGTTAGTGCGATGGTGTACATGGACGATATCATTGTTCTGGGAACCACTTGGGACGACCACCTCAAGAACCTTGAGGATGTCCTTCGGAGGTTACAAGAGGCAGGCCTCTCTTTGAGGCGGGAGAAATGTTATTTCCTCTAGAAATAATTCGCCTACCTGGGGCATGTAATTTCTCGGCATGGGATCAAGCCTCAACCAGAGAAGGTCCGAGCCATCAAGGCTTTACCACAGCCAGCACATCAGAAGGAGCTGTTTTCCTTCTTGGGATAAGCAGGATACTAAAGGAAATTCACATCAAACTTTGCCGAGATTTCACAACCTCTAGTAGATATGACGAAGGATGACTTAGCTAAGAAACACAAGGATCACGAGCTTGGTCCATGAATATCTGCTCAGGTGCATGCGTTCGAGTCCCTCAAATCCCACTTGTCCTCCACGGTGGTGCTCCCAATTTTGCGAAACCTTTCTTGCTCATCACTGACGCCAGTGCTTTGGTGACTGGGGGCCTGCTTCTGCAGGAGGACGAGGAAGGTAGAAGACGTCCACTCTCCTATTTCAGTCGCACTCTAAATGAGCATAAAAGACGATATAGCCCCGTTGAAAGAGAAGCGTTAGCGGCGGTTTACGGCCTCACAGTAAATCGCCCTCAAATCATGGGATATCGGGTTGGACTATTGAACGATCATAGGCCTTTAGTCTGGCTCTTCACTGCTAAAGGCACAAACACTCGGATTTTCTGGTGTCAAATGGCGATAGCTGATTTTGATCTCAAAGTCAATTATATCCCGGGGAGATTAAACATTGTCGCTGACGCGCTTTCTAGGATACGGGGAGCTGACCACCCTACGGATAATTTCAAGTGTCGGCCATAACCACGGGTCTCCAACGAAACTCGAACGCTGAGGAGGACACTGTTACATGGGATCAACTAGCGATCCAAAAGGAGCAGGATGAACACACTGATTAGGGCTAAATGAAAAGTTATCCTAAGGGGCCCACGACATTAGAACCAAAGGTTCTACGCTTAAGAGTTTCGGCTCCTCCCGGACGGACTTCTATGTCACTCACGCTGGAATACATACCAGTTGGAGTAACTTCGCCTGCTATGACCTGAGGGAGCAAAAACAGCGTCATTGCGTATTGCCCATTGTCTCCCGATGGCAGGTCATGGTGGAGTCCAAGTTACTCTTGATCGGCTGCAAAAGTTCGCCCTTTTGCTAAAGATGCCGGGGGATGTAAAGGCATTTGTAAAGAATTGCAAATTTTGCATCACATACAAACCCTCATATAATCTTCCCGCTCCACTCAGACAATTTCCTGACGTGAAAAATTCGTTCGAGAGAGCGCACGTTGATCTCATAGGACGATTAACCACCACTTTAGACGGTGCGAAGTATATACTTACAGTAGTCGATGTCCTGACCCGTTTCTTGGTCGCTGTGCCCATAAGCTCCAAAGAAGCGCGCACAGTAGCTCGGACTTTCATCACCCATGTACTATCCATACATATCACCGAAGCAGGTGATCTCAGACAGGGGAGGGGAGTTCATGAACAAAATGTTCAATGCGATGTTGGAAATGGTGAGTATCAAACATCACACTATAACGCCGTATCACCTGTCGAACATCGGAATAGTTGAGAGGGTAAATGAGACCATCATTAAAATCCTACGGTCCCTTGTCCAGAACAACCAGACATGTTGGGAGCATATGCTCCCTCTGGCAGTATTGGCCTACAACTCGGCTTACCACAAAGTCTGCGAGATTCCCAGCATTTTTTTATTATTATTATTATTATTTTTTTTTTTACCGTGACACCGTTCTATCTATTACTGGTACAACGCTGACAGCATGGCAGCCGAGACGTTGGGCATTAACAACTCATGTTCCGAGCGCCGTCAAAAGTTCCTCGAAGCAGCGACAGTAGACAGACACACAAGGAGACCAAGGGCGAGAATAAAGCAGATTGCCCTAGGTGACAGAGTATACGTCACCGCCAGACCCAGGCAAGGGGTGGCAAAGAAACTCCAGCCTTTGTACCAGGGCCCTTATAGGGTGATTAAAAGGGTTAGCGACGTCGTCTACCGCATTAAGCATATCCGCTCAGCCCAAGAGTTCTGTGTCCACACAGACAGGATCAAAGAAGAGGGAAACCTCTCAGTGGGCAAAAATAAGGAGGACGTAAGAAGTGTGTTCCCCACACACGAGGAGGAATCCTCAGACCTACTAGACAGTAGTGATCCATAACCTTACCTACCTCATGGGTAGCGATTACCACACACGAGGAGGGATCCTCAGACCTACTAGACAGTAGTGATTCATAACCTTACTTACCTACCTCATAGGTAGCGATTATAAGTGCTTGATTAACATTAATCATAACTCAAGCAACCTCGCAGTGTGCGACAATACGAACGCAAGGAGGGGGTTGCTCATACATGAGAAGGAACCATTAGACCTACTAGATGTGTAGGAAAAAAAAAAAAAAAAAAAAAAAAATCCTTGCCTACCTCTGAGGTATCGAGTTAAAACCGGCTCTCAGTGTGTCAATATATGAACGCAAGAAGAACGTTCCCCATACGTGAGAAGGAATTAAAACTTACCGTCACTAGTAGGGACTTTCATAACTGCCATCATTTGTAGCGACCTTGTAGCCTCCTTTCTTTTTTTAACATGCCTACTCCTTTCACACCCTTATGCACAAGGATTCTGCCGATGTTGATTTTTGCAGATTTTTGAGAGGCGAGAGCCTCCAGCGCAAAGGGCTGTGCCAAGATGACAGTCGGAGTACCGGCGCGGAGCACTACGGCAAGTGGAAGGAGGAAAACTTTTTATGTATATCCTAATACATTTCCATTACAGACAATAATTAAATTTTGCTCAAAAACAACGAACATATTGTGTTGAAAGTCTTTCTCCCTACTATCACAACGGGAAATTCTGTCATTGTCTTTCTAATTTATTGTAGGACCGGCCGGAACAACACGGAGCAATGATTCGAGGGCGTGCAGCTGGTTCCCCGCATCCCCATTGAGGAAGCGGAGACGAGCGTCGTCTACCAATCCCCCCATATGACATTTTTATCTTTTTGTCTTGCCTCCGGTGAAGGGTTTTTCATCGATGTGATTATTGTCCTAAAGGGGCTACATATTTTAGTTGTCACCTTTGGACACGTAAGCACCAATTTTTCCCTCTCGTAATTTCGGGGCCCACGTGATGCCAGTCGCCTTGGCCCATGTTGGTGCCAGGCGTGGCGTGCCTCAGGATTTGGCTCCGCCCTTCGCCACTTAGGCTGGGTTACGTGATTTGCTGCCCTGGAAGATGATTGGCGAGTTGCGCAAGTGGGTAGACGAGCCAAGAGGAAGCAAAGGCCGCGTAGATTAGAGGAAGGATTCAGCCCATAGATCTCAGAGAAAGAGAGCAGTAGTATAAAAGGAGTGCGCGTTTCTGCCCATAAGTAAGTTTCCACATCTGTCTTCTCCCTAGTAATGAGTAGTAGCCTCAGCTCCGTTACAATTATATTTTCAATAAAGAGATAATTAAAACTCAGCCTGTGTTTTAGTACGCCTCACCCTCGTGCCATAGACTACTATATAAGAACGTGAGTGATAAGAATAAAATAATTATGATAATAATGGTAGCAATAGTAATAATAATTATCATAATAGTGATCATACAATAATAATAATAAAATATAATAACGATAATAACAATGATAACAATGACAACAATAATAACGATAATTATAGATACACATATAGTTGTTAGCTGGGCGTTCCCATTAATATTTCCATTTATCAGCCTTTATTTATTTATTTATTTTATTTTTTTGCATAATACAAGGGGTGTGACTATCATCCCTTTCGTGAACGCCTTTTCTTCTTCCGAGGAAGGCTTTGAAGATAGCACAAGATATAACGATCAGCAAGTGACAGCATCTCTTGGACTCCTTGTGGACATCTGGGGAGCGTTCGGCTTTGAGTGTTAAAACAACAAGAGGGTTGGGCTCTATCATGAGGATGTTCTGGATTCTAGGGAAATCCCCCCTCTTCCCAAGAAAATAAAATAAAACTAAAATAAATGAATAAATAGATAGGTAAATGAATAAGTAGATAACAAGGTCTCTGAATGAATCAAAATATGCCGAAACCTCATCGGGTAGGGAGGGTCCGGTTCCGAGTGTTAAAACAAGAGGGTTGGGGTCTATCATGAGGCTGTTCTGGATTCTAGAGAAATACCCCCTCCCAAGAAAATGAAATTAAAATAAAATAAATAAATAAATGAATAAATAAATAAATAGATAAATGAATAAATAAATGAATAAATGAATAAATAAATAAATAAATAAATAGATAAATGAATAAATAAATAAATGAATGATTTGATTAAGATTAGATATCCTTAGAAGTGTAATGCAAAAGTTTAGTGATGAAATATAAAATTTGATTAGTTTCAAAATGCCTAGGGTTTCTATTGGGCTGAATGACCTGGCATCAGTCAGATCAGAGTTTGAATACCATGTTTCGTGGAAAACACGCCCTACGGGGTGTATATATATACGTATATGTATGAGTATACATACTGAATGTATACATATATACAATGCTAAAACATACACACACACACACAGAAATATCATGTTTTTAATGGACTGATTGTGCTAGATTTACAAAAGGCAATTGATAAAGTACCACACAAAAATCTACTAACAAAACTCGAAACAACAGGAGGTATACAAGGAAAGTTATTGAAATGGATGGAAGATTTCTTGAACGGGAAAAAAATGAAGGTGATACTTAGAGACAAAAACTCGACCTGGGAAGAAATGATAAGTGGAGTCCCACAGGGTCCTGTATTAGCTCCGATAATGTTTGCCATATATATAAATGACATGGATGAAGGTGTAGAATGTTATATAAACTTCTTTGCAGATGACGCAAAACTACTAAAGAAAGTAAGTACAGAAAAAGACTGTGAATCACTACAGAGAGACCTGGACAAAGTCTGGGAATGGAGCCAAAAGTGGGAAGTGAACTTCAACATCAAGAAATGTAGTATAATGGAGTTTGGAAAAAGTAAAAATAGAATATCAGGGCAATATAAAATTGGTACAAAGGAAGTAAAAAAGTTAGCTCTGAAAAGGACCTAGGAGTAATTATTAACAAAGACATGTCACCAGACAAGCATATTAACAAAATAGTCAGAGAAACCTACAATTTACTAAGATCAATAAAGGTGGCCATTGACTACTTGGATGAGGTAAAGGTAAAAAAAAATATTAAACACACTGATAAGACCAAGATTGGAGTGCGCTGCGACAATATTGACATCCAACACAAAAAACGAATATAAAGAAATTAGAAAGAATCCAAAGAGCAACGACAAAGATGGCACCAACACTTTCAGAATTGACATACGAACAAAGATTGTCCAAACTGGAACTACCAACATTGGAACAAAGAAGAGAAAGAGAGATCTACTGAACATTTACATAATCATGAAAGGCATGGAAGTCCTTGACAGAGAAGTTTTATTAAAGTGGGTTAAAAAAAAAAAAAAAAAAAGAGGACATGAAAATAAACTCAAAATGGATAGTTACAGAAGAGATCTGAAAAAAAAGATAGTTTTCTAAACAGAGTGGTGGATATCTGGAACAAATTTAACGAAACAATAGTATGTGAAAAAATCATACAAAAATTTAGGAACAAACTAGATGCTGAAAGATACAAAGACGGGTCACTACGAGTATAGCTCCGTTCCCGTATAATACAACTAGGCAAGTACAACTAGGTAAACACACGCACACACACACACACACACACACACACACACACACACACACACACACACACACACACACACACACACACACACACACACACACACACACACACACACACACACACACACACACACACACACACACACACACACACACACACACACACACACATAGTTGGCATAGTTGGTAGAGCGCTGAACTGGGAAGCAGAAGTGCTCCCAGCACCCAGTTCGAATCCTGCTCAGGGCCGAAATTATTTCGGTATCGCTGTGCCTCGGGTCGTTACTCTGACTCTCGTGGGCTGGGAGTTGGGTGTGTGTGTGTGTGTGCAAGGTCATAGCATTACCCATAGATCGGACCTACGAGCTCTGAGCTCTCTTCCAGGAGGGAAATAGCTGTCGATCACGAGTCCAACACGTGATCCAAAGACCAAGTGAATACACATGCACACGCACACGCACACACACACACACACACACACACACACACACACACACACACGACTCGGTGGCGCAGTTGGTAGAACGATGAACTACTAGCATGGTGGTGCGCGTAGTGCTTGGTTCGAATCCTGCCCAGGGCCGAAATTAATTTCGGTACAGCTGCGCTTCGGGTCGTTACTCTGACTCTCGTGGGCGGGGAGTTGGGTGTGTGTGTGTGTGAAAGGTCATAGCATTACCCATAGATCGGACCTACGAGCTCTGAGCTCTCTTCCAGGAGGGAAATAGCTGTCGATCACGAGTCGAACACGTGATCCAAAAGACCAAGTGAATAGTGAATACACACACACACACACACACACACACACACACACACACACACACACACACACACACACACACACACACACACACACACACACACACAACAAACAAACAAACAAACAAACAAACAAACAAATCTACACACAAACACACGCATACACACACAAATATACACAAACACACACACACACACACATACACATGCACACACACACGCGCGCGCACGCACACACACACACACACACACACACACACACACACACACACACACACACACACACACACACACACACACACACACACACACACACACACACATAAAGTACACACACACACTAAATACACAAGTCTCTTCTTTAATGGTCATAGTGTGCTCCCTTTTTTCATGTAAAAAGGTACCCCAATTACTTGAAAATCCTATATTCTCATGTGGGAAGGTGGTGATCAGGTGGGAGTGATATCCGTCTATGGAGGGTACGAGAGTTGATTATTCTATGACGATTCGACCTAACTTCGTGAACTCTTCTCTATCAGGGGCTAGGATGGTGGCCCTTAAAGAGGCCTTTGTAGAGTGGAATATAATGAACCATGCCCTTGGTCCAACTCTCTGGTGGCAGGGTTCGAACTGCCATCACCTCGGCCTCCGCCACAAGTAGCGACGCTCTTACCGTTCGGTTGTAGCTTAACTACGGTGATGAACGTAACAGTGGTTTAGTTATGTCGGTGTCGCTATTTAGTTAGATAGCTGTCGTGGTTTGGCGAGTTAGTGTTAGTGTAGTTAAATTAAAAGGCTTAAGAACTCTTCTCTAGTGACTCCTTCAGTGAACCCTTTGGGTGCTGACTCCTTCGGCTAGTTGCCGCCAAGCGATTTTATTCACTAGAGGGAAAGGGCCAAGGACTATCACGAACCTGACTCGATTAAACATTTTACGAATCAAATATTTTAATCAAGCTGCCGCCAGTGGAGAATGGTCAAGAACTATCTCGAACGTGTCTCGATTGAATATTTAACGTATTAGGCATTTTGTTGTAGCTGCCGCCGGGCGATTTTATTCAGACAGAGGGAGCTCTCTGTGCAGGGAAAGGGTTAAAATCACACCCGATAAAGAGATAAGAAGAGAAATGTTCGAGTGTGCGAGGGCACGACGAACTAAAGAGCGTTTTGATGTTGTGCCTTGTCTCACAACGACGGAGGAGGAGATGGGAGGAGGAGGAGGTGGAGAAGGAAGTTACATGGAGTTACATGGAGGACAAACGAACAGCAGCAGATCTACTGGTCTTTGTCTCACTGTTTCGGTACC
>NC_134783.1:8869166-8871666 GCF_046742065.1 Oratosquilla oratoria
ATTTTTCTTATTCTTTTCATCCTCCTTATCTTTTTCCTCCTTCATCCTCTTCCTTCCTCTCCTCCTCCTCCTTCCTCTCCTCCCCCTCCTCCTTCCTTTCCTTTCCCTACTCTTCCCTCTCCTTCCCCTTCGTCATCCTGTCCCTCCTTCCGTCTTATTCCTTTTCTTCTTCCTCTTCCGCCTTCCCTCTCCTTCCCTTCCTCTCCCTCCTCCTCCTTCTCCCCCCATCCTTACTTCCCTCCTTCCGTTTTCCTCCTCTTCCTGTTCCTCCTCCTGCTCTCCCTTCTTCCCCCTCCTCCCCCTCCATTCCTCTTTTTCCTCCTCCTCCTCCTCCACCCTTCCTCTCCTCCTCTTCCTCCTCCTCCCCCTTTTCCTCTTCCTCCTCCCCCATCCCTTCCTTCCCCTCCCCCTTCTCTCTCGTAGGACCATGACCAGCGGGGGCCCCACATCGGCCAAGGTCTTCTCGGGCGTGTAGCGATCGCCATTGACAATAGCCATCCAGCTAGTCTTTCTCCTCCTCCTCCTCCTCCTCCTCCTCCTCCTCCTCCTCCTCCTCCTCTTCCTCTCCCCGTCTCCTACCACCCTTACTTTCTTTCATATATTCTCTCCTTCTTTCTCTCCTTCCTTCTCTCCACTCTTCCGTCATCATACTTTCTTTCTTAATTTTTTTTACATCTTTTTCATACCTTCATACCACACCGCCGTCTGTGCCTCTTTCGGAGGTCCGCGCTTCCACTGACATCGCAGACGGCCTATGCTCCCGCTGCCGCAGCCATTGCTGCCAACGCTACCGCCGTCACCGCCGCCGTCTGCGCCCCTTTCGGAAGTCCGCGCTTCCACTGACATCGCAGACGGCCTATGCTCCCGCTGCCGCAGTCGTCGCCGCCGCTGTCGCCGCCTCCACAGCTCCCTCCCTCCTTTGACGTCACCCACGCCCCGCCTCCCTGCTTGGACATCACGATTCCACGCTTCGCTGGGGAAGGGGGGTAAATGTGGCGGACAAGCCCCCACATGTGCTATGTCGGCTTATAGCATCGCAGCCCCAGCAGCGAGAGCAACCATGAATTGATAGACTGTGTAGAATTAGCTGGCCTTCGGCCTTATATTAATTGTGTGTAGAATAAGTCTTTAGAGGTCCTGTATTGCATGTATTTGTATCCTCATAGAAACACACTTCAGGCCTACGCCCGGCAACCCTGTACCAGCCAGAGGCACGCTACTTTTCGGTACTCACAAAGAGTACTTAAGGGGTGCCGGGGTAAGGTCGAAGTCCAGACCCTCTCTTGTACTCGTAACCAGCACTTGTACCCTCGGTCGAGCCCGCGGTCACACCTGAGCCCCGGCCCGCCGACCCAGCCTCGGTCGACTCTCAAGCTAACCAGAATAAAGTCACCAAACTCACCGGAGTCTCCTTCACTCCTTCGGCACCTAAGCACAAGTGACATCACAGTATGTTACACCACTCCTAATGTAAAGCGGTATTTCGTCCTGTGGTATTTTGTCGCGGATTCGTGGTCAGGCACCGTCCTACCCTTGAATATTGGAATTCATGACGTAGAACTTAATCAGTCAATTAGACAATCAGTTGATCAGTCGAAATGAAAATAGACGAAGAAACAAAAATTAAACAGAATAATCAAAACGGCAGATATTAGCAACCAGTGAATGGCAATTGAGTGTTTGGTTCCATTTGAACGCTTCTCAAAGGAACGCTTCCCATATAGATACTTTCAAACCTAACCTAGTCTAACCTAACCTAAAATAACCTAATCTAACCTAACCTAATCTAACGTAACCTAACCTAACGTAACCTAACCTAATCTAACGTAATCTAACCTAATCTAACCTAACATAACCCAACATAACCTAACCTAACTTTTATTAATAAAATTATTTTATTTCAGCACTTTTATTCTAAGCATCCTTATGGGAGGTGTCTATCTGAGACAACATTACAATGAGAAGTAGACAGTTGATAATATCTTGCCTCATACTCTGCTTTAGTCTTTGCGCTCTCCAGTCTGATTGAAATCGCCTAACGGTGGCCTGAATAAGCACAATACATCCAATTAGCATTGCCTCCTCTCCATCTTCCTCCACCTCCTCCTGTTCCACCTCCACCATCACCCTTTTCTGAAAAGTTTAGATATCGTCAATTTGGATCCTGACAATTGGAATTTATCTTATTAACAAAATACAAATACAAAACACACACACGCAGACACACACACGCAGACACACACACACACACACACACACACACACACACACACACACACACACACACACACACACACACACACACACACACACACACACACACACACACACACACACACACACACACACACACACACACACACACACACACACACACACACACACACACACACACACATACACACTCTATTCTATCATTCAGTTATATTTTCGGTTTGGATATTGCTACACACACAAATACATAAAAAATACACGCTCTATCTGATCATTTAATTATATT
>NC_134783.1:8901666-8911666 GCF_046742065.1 Oratosquilla oratoria
AAAGGAAAAAAATTCTCAAAGGTCTTTAACAGCTTTATTACAGTGGCACGATTTATTGACTTCCTTCAACCTACCGCTAGAAGAAAGGTTGCAATGACGGAACTAAAATATTTGATTACTCTGTGGTGAGCTGTATTGAGTTTTTATTAATTCATGACTGAATCCTGTAACTCCCAGCTGTGTAAATGCAGCAGAGTACACAAGTGTATTGGCACATAGTGTAAAGAATTAAAATAAAAATAATATCGAAAAACTATATATATTGTTCAGTACACATTGAAGCTTTGGCAGGTAGGTATAGGATTTGCTACCCATTGTGAAAATGTAAATGTATTAGCAGCATACAAAAAAAAAAGTTTGAACAAATAATTTAAATTTGAAGATATTAGAATTCTTATGGTAATATATTGGGTTTTCAATCAACATTCCAGTTTGAATACTGTAATACTCAACCGGGTGAGTACTTGTACAACATATGTAGACACACAATCAACAAAAAGTAAGAAATACATAAAAATACACAAGATATTGGTACTGATTGACACTCAAGAACTACATTTCTAGTCAACGTGGTTCCAATGTATATTACAAAATCGACATAGTCCTGTAATCTCAATAAGATGAATACACACGGAAACATAGTGAATAATACATACATACAAGAGGATGACTGCGTAATGCATAGTGTTTCACTTTCACTGAAGAAATTAGGTTATATAGACACTTGGTTTGAATATGTATTATACTTTTGACTTAACACTCTGGCATTCAAGTTTGTGAATGCATGATAAATAGCCCCACATAAGAATATATTATAAATGAAAGATTAATGAAAGGCCACACAGGGCATATATTGAAAGTACATGAGAATTTGGCACCGATTTTTGAGTCAGTACTATCTGAATATGCATTCAAGTTTGATTTAATCCTGAAATACCCAGCAAAGCGAATACACACGTAGAAACAAGGTGAATAAAGGACACACACAGGGGAAAGAATGCGCAGCACAGAATACACATTGAAACTGCTTGGTGGTAAAGAATTGGAGTGCAAATCAGGGCGACTTGAATCACACCGTATGAGAAGGGTCCCAGGTTCTCTCTCTCTCTCTCTCTCTCTCTCTCTCTCTCTCTCTCTCTCTCTCTCTCTCTCTCTCTTTCTTTCTCTCTTTTCCTGTCAGATCGGCCATTGCTGATTCTGAATGTAAACACCAGTAAATGACCTCCCGTTATAGAATATCCAGCGAACTACTGTCTTCCAGCCTTAGCTGAGGATACCAGTAAGCGCCAGACGTCGGTATTGTAGTATAAGTACTTTTGAGGGATATAAGACTTAGTCAGTATTTGCCACAAGAAAATCCTATCCTTGGCCAAAACAAACCCTGTCCAGTGCTCCGCTCGTCTGCTCATGTGCGGTACGAGGAGAATGACGTGTCTTAATGTCATACCCAAGTCACTGCACCCCCATTAGCACCAATTGCCTACATTTTGCCATATTGTTGAGGCAACATGGCTCATTCTGGACCGGCCACCCTCACCGATGTTGATGCCGACCTCGTTCTCAGTGACGATGATGATATCACTGGGTAACACTGGCCTTCATTGCCAGTGCACGAACATGTTGGTACTACACTATGGCTGCCACTGCTTCCTGCTACCCAACTCACCACCGTCAACGCCACCATCACTGATACTACTGCCACCGCAGCTGCCACCGCAACCCCCATCACAGTCGCCTCCACTGCCGCCACCCCAACCCCCACCCACACCACTGCCACCACCTCCACCAAGCGATCTATGGACCAGACTTCGAACACGAGCGAATCATATTCTCCAACTTATAAGTCTTTCAGGCACGACGAGAACTCCCAACCCACGGCTTCCGATAACTCCCTCTCTCACCTTCACTCTCACCCTCTCCCCCACAGTTCACCTCTCTTCCTTTCGGCCCTAGAACTGCTTATATTAAACTCATCTTCCGTGAGAAACCGGCCGTGGATACGATACTTCACTGGCTTGCTGAAATTACCAGGTCATTTAAGCTCAATCCGGAATTAACGGAGGTGAAAATGTCTGATGTTACCTCTCGGTATGTGCACATTTCACGTAGGCATAGCAAAATCATAGAGAGTGCTACGAAGGGTAATTTCTTATCCTTGAAGCTCGATGTTCAGGAGTCGATCGATAGACCACGTAAATTTCCCACTTATCTCGTCACTCTCTACCGTGTCGGCGTTGACCCGTCCCAAGCAAAAAAATCCTCCGGGCATATACAGCGTGCGCCGCTTCTACCAAAAACGGGACACCCATCAAACGCCTTGTTATCGCCTGGAGCCACCCCATAACCACCGTCTACAGAACATCACTTCAGCTTCTTTCCTTGCCTACCACCGTGCAAGTTTCGAAGGATGAAAGATGAACAGCCTTGGTGCTTCAAATGCCGGGGTGTGGGACATATATCTCGGTATTGTCCTGCTTCCCTTGAGAAGTGTGGCTGGTGTGCACACATCGCACCCCACTCTCAGCCCACCAACACTAATGAAGCTTCTACAGCCGACCAGCTTCCCACTCCTACTCCAAATTCATACATGTGGAAATGACGCCGCTGTCTCGAAGCCGGGGTGAATGTATGGCACGGATGTACGAAGCGCGATCAGGTGGCCACCTTCCAGACAGCATACGTGCCACCACCATCCCCTCGGTCGCACCCAAGAGCCGTCCCACCGCTAACACCCTCAAACCTGCCTGACTCACCGCAAGTAATTGCCCTCCGCGAGGCCGTTGCCAACCTAATGGCACATTATACAATAATTATAATTCACGTTGACGCAATTAAAAGTCACATCGATAGCCTCGCCACACACCAAGCCCCACTGAGCGCACCCTAGCCACGCTTGTCGAATCCCACTAAGCCGTCATCACAACTGTCGCCACCTTCTCGGAGAAACTGGGGGCCCTAATCAGCTGGTTTGAAAGGTTCAGTAACCAAATATCTATCAAGCCACATCGACACACGCCTTAGAGCGGCACCACCTCCACGTCATCGTCTCTGCTAGCCGCCTGTAATCCCAAAGGCAGACTTCGGTAATGAGGTGAAACTTCACATTATCACTTGAAACGCTTGTGGCATCAACAATCATTCGAAAATTACCTCCCTTAAGACTTATGTAGACCGCACCACCAACCACAAATTATATTTATCTAAGAAACTTTTGTTGGCCGCCACGATCCTGGGACAGAGGCATCCCCACTCTCAGGCTACGTCTCGTATGTCCATTATGTCAGGAATGGCATTCTAAGTTATATTCACTCTTCCATCCCCCATCAACTTCTGTGCTGCTCTATCCATGATAACATGACATTTCAACTCTTTGAGATATCAATAGGCAATGGAAAGCTGAGACTCTGCAATGCTTATTTTTCTCTAGGAAAAATCAATCTCTCTGCCCTCCCCCCATCCACGTCTCACGGTGTGATCTACATGGGGGACTTCAACGCCCGGCACCCTGCCCTAGTAGATATCTCCTCCCCGAACCGTAGTGGGCTACTTCTCCTCGAGTACATCCGCCGCCACCACCTCACTGGCCCACTGGGGGTACCACACATTCCAGAAGAGGCACGCTCGACCACATCATCACATCTGGTCTAGGAGCGACATACATTAAGTGTTTTCCTATACAGACTCTCTTCTCTGACCACATCACACTTAGATCCCTGTACTCCCTACCAAGTGGGTCTTCTCTTCTTCACATCTGCCTCCAAATCTCCATTCCTCCGTTGTACTGCCCTAACTACGTCTTTTACATCTCCACTCTTCTACCAACATTATATCTTTAGTCACCTGAGAACCTGTACTCTTCCCTCGTTGCTTGAACACATGATTTTACACCCGTTACGTCACAAGGCCATACATCAAAAGATGCCGCGAGGTTCACACCTGGACGCTGGACCGATGCATCATACAGGCGGAAAAGAAGGCTGAGAGACATGGTCTCGTCTTTCAAAGGCAGCCAATACCTGCTAATCTCCTCCAGTACCAAACACCCAGAGATAATCTCGTTGCCCTGCAGCAGTGTGTCCATACCGAGTCATGGAAGAAATATATTGACTGCATCAACCACCAGACCAGCGTTGGGTCCATGTGGCATCTGATAAAGAAAGTCATCAAGAAGAAACCATCGAGTGCTCTCCATCACAGCCCAGCCCAATATGCATAGGAATTGCTAAGTACTTGGTCTGAACAAGCACAGGAAAACAATATTCCCGCTCCCATTCAAGAGGCAATCTCCACCCACAAGAATATCAGCACCCAGCCTCTAATGGGTGCATTATTACAGACGGATGAAAATGACGACGTACCCATCACTGAGGACGAACTGCGTCGTTCTCTTGTCACAAGAAAACAACAGCTCCCTGGGATAATGGCATCATCTATCAAGTCCTCCGCCTGCTCCTTAAAGTCCTTGGCAATCCCTTGCTGCA
Organism: Oratosquilla oratoria; assembly: GCF_046742065.1. NCBI lineage: Eukaryota > Metazoa > Arthropoda > Malacostraca > Stomatopoda > Squillidae > Oratosquilla > Oratosquilla oratoria. Next base: position 8,906,148 of record NC_134783.1, read on the forward strand.
ACTCTACAACCTTTGCTTTAGCAAAGGATATGTACTTCGTGTCTGGACATCTAGTACCATTGTGCCCATCCCCAAACCTGACACAGACAAATTCAGGCCTATTTCACTCAACTCTTCTTTCTGTAAAGTCCTCGAACGTATATTTCTTACTTGCCTTATGTTTCGACTACAGGATAAACTATCACCGCAATTGTATAGTTTCTTACCACAGAGGAACACACACCACTGCTTGATGGACCTACATGCCCGCCTCTCCCCTATCAGTGTGGTAGCATTTCTTGATCTCAAGAGTGTTTTCGACGTAGTCAATAGGGATATTATTTTCGACCATCTTGTAGAATTTGGCGTCCAAGGTAAACCCTTTAGGTGGATTCGTGGCTAGCTCTCAAACAGGACTTAACCTGGACTATTCCAGGGAACGTAGAGTACCTCCAAGGAGTTCGAACTTAAGTCCCTTCCTCTTTAACGTCCTGATGCACCGCCTACTATCCCTTCACCCCAACATTCTCGGCACAACTGTCACCTGCTACGCTGACGATATCTGTGTGCACTCCACCTCTGCTACCGACCTACAGCATCTCCTTTACTCCTTCTACGAGTCGACATCCGCCTGTGGCCTCATCCTTTCCTCAGAAAAGAGTCGAATATTCTCTCCTATGGGCCCCGGAACACTGTCAGTGTTCACTGCAGGACACAGAGTCATCGCGCCCTGCGCACAATACCTGCACCTGGGAGCACCATAGATAATTCTGTCAATAGTGATAAAGGGTGTGTGTACAAAATACCTGTATATCATGTAATCAGTTTTATGTTGGTCAGACTACTAAAACACTCGAAACACGAATCAATCAACACAAGAAATACGTTAGAGAGGGAAACCAATCTAGCGGCATATTCAACCACATGAATCATTTTAACCACCCAGTTGACTGGGATAACGCTAAAGTCATCACATACAACAACAACATCACAGAAAGAAATTTAATTGAATGCAGTTTGATCAAATCTAGTAAGGGATAAATGTTAATCTCCATCAAGGTTTGTACAAATTAGATATTTATATTTGCCATGAAATTTCAAAATGATCTAAATTGTAATATATATATATCTATATATATATATATATATATATATATATATATGTGTGTGTGTGTGTATATATATATATACATATATATACATATATATATATATATGTATATATATATATATATATATATACATATATGTATCTTAGACAAAATGTTGTAGCACATCTGTAAATAATAATCACGAAGAATCCAGTCAGAATAAAAGAAATTTTTCGAAGAAAGTGTAACTTTTATATTTCGGCTAATAGCTATAGCCCTATTCAGGAAAGTACATATTGTAAGAATTTGTAGAGACATGAGACATGTCTCTGCAAATTCTTGTAATCTGTACTTTCCTGAAGAGGGCTATAGCTATTAGCCGAAATATAAAAGTTACACTTTCTTCTAAAGATTCCTTTCATTCCGACTGTGGGTTCTTCGTGATTATATATACATATACATATATATATATATATCTATATGTGTGTGTGTGTGTATATGTATATATACACATATATATATATGTATATATATATATATATACACACACACATATATATATGTATATATATATACACACACACACACACACACACACATATATATATATATATATATATATATATATAGATATATATGTATATATATATATATATAAAGGACAGAGCTTGGCTCCCTATGTCTCGCTCTTGTCCTGACCTACGGGTACAGCCCCTTCCCTTCCCTGTCTCTACGGCTCCTTGCTGCCCCGTTGAGCCCTTGCCTAAGTTTATTAGGTAGTAAGTGACCAGCATTGGTTTTTACCATTCTGGACCTCTCAAGTGTGATATTTATCATAGGATGTATTAGTTAGGGAAGTGATATTTATCATACGATGCATTAGTTAGGGGAAGTGATATTTGTCATAGGATGTTTTCTTTAGGGGAAGTGATATTTATCATAGGATGTATTAGTTAGGGAGTGATATTTAGCCTAGGATGTATTAGTTAGGGAAAGCATTATTTACCATACGACAAATTTTAGACCGTTGAGAAGTATGGCGTATTGTATGGCGTATTGTGATGATTGTTGTATTGGTCCGAAAGTATAAGAAATCGATAGTGTACCTTACGTCTTATAAGTAAAAATTATATTCTCACTTTTGTTACCAGTCTTTGAAAATAACCGTCTCTTAAATTGATCTTATTCATTCATAAAGAACTCGCCAAAACCAGTAAAGTATTCTTACATTTCTCTCTCTCTATTATTACACCTGGTGGTGTGTGGCATCCCCCTAGCTTAGCGAAAACGGTCTCAAATTGCCATAACAAGCTCACACTATAAGAATTTCGAAATCCTCTCGCCTATATCTCTATACTTCAAACACAAACCAGAGGTTGTAATAATGTGTGTGTGTATATATATATATATATATATATATATATATATATATATATATATATATATATATATATTCATTGTATATATGGGCAGGAGATTTTCTCTCAAGCATGTTTGGTTAAATTTTATGGCAAGATTATTATTGCAGAGTTTTTTATCTGCCTTTTCTCTTTCTCTGAGAATCTTTTTCCCTTCCACGGGAAATTGTCTTATAATGTCACCATATGACATTGTTTTGTAAGTTACTTTGAGCATGGCTTTACCAAAGTGAAAAACTGGCCAGAACGCGTTTTCACACTACTTAGTGCTTCATCAGTGGCTAGAGTGTGAATAACTGATTGAATTTTTGTGTTTATATACTATTAGTGTTGGTCTGATATTTCATTTTTGAGGCTTCTGATTGGCTAGTGGGCTGGACTGGGACTCCCGAACTATTCTACTTCCTGATTGGTCGGCTGTTGTGTGACGTCATCAGTATTGTGCCTTCTTTCAGGAAGCTGAGATCTCCTTACACTAGGGAGGGCCTCTAAATCCCTAGTTTGTATATTAAGATTGGGAGATGTTTCTTTAATAAAGAGAGCCTCGAGGATAGGTAGTCTTCTATGGTCTTGGTTTGTTGCCAGCACTTCTGTGTTTTCTATTAGAGTTTCTCTTTTTAAATTTCTTTTGTGAGCAGAATGATGGTGGTTTTTGGGAGCTCCTGAAGAGAGGTGGTATGATAACCGGCGTGAGAGCTTCATTGTTGTCATGCCAATATAGTTTGAAGGTTGGGATGCACAGTTCCCAAGTTTACATGAGTACCTATATATGACGTGAGTTCTCTGAAGGTCACTTTTACTTTCTCTTATATTATTCTTTAGTAGCAGTTGAGATGTCTTTTTATTTTGATAATATATAATCAGTTGTACTTTAGAGTTTTCTTCTTTTGGTTTAATATTTCTTTTAATAATTTGTTGCATAACCCTTTCATCTTCTTTGTAGGCTGTGGAGAAGAAGGACTTATAGTAAATTTTAATCAGGTTTTTGGCGTTAATGTCCTGTGGGATTTTGTCTGGGTGGCTTTTGTCCTGGTGGTTTTTATCCAAGTACCATTTGTCTAGAGTTCTTTTTGTGATTCGCTCTATATCCTTATTGGCGATTCCATTACTTATATGGTTCTGAGAAGCTCTTTCTAACTCATTATGTACTGTTTCCCAATTATTACAGTGACTAAGAGATCTTCTAATATAGGCACTGATGGTAGAATCTTTGTATCTTTGGGTACATTCGCTAGTCCCATTTAGGCAATGTCCTGAATTAGATGCTTTTATGTATACAGATGTGTCGTAAGTGCCTTCATCTCTCTGTTTTACTAATGTATCTAAAAAACCCACCAAAAGCCACCCAGACAAAATCCCACAGGACATTAACGCCAAAAACCTGATTAAAATTTACTATAAGTCCTTCTTCTCCACAGCCTACAAAGAAGATGAAAGGGTTATGCAACAAATTATTAAAAGAAATATTAAACCAAAAGAAGAAAACTCTAAAGTACAACTGATTATATATTATCAAAATAAAAAGACATCTCAACTGCTACTAAAGAATAATATAAGAGAAAGTAAAAGTGACCTTCAGAGAACTCACGTCATATATAGGTACTCATGTAAACTTGGGAACTGTGCATCCCAACCTTCAAACTATATTGGCATGACAACAATGAAGCTCTCACGCCGGTTATCATACCACCTCTCTTCAGGAGCTCCCAAAAACCACCATCATTCTGCTCACAAAAGAAATTTAAAAAGAGAAACTCTAATAGAAAACACAGAAGTGCTGGCAACAAACCAAGACCATAGAAGACTACCTATCCTCGAGGCTCTCTTTATTAAAGAAACATCTCCCAATCTTAATATACAAACTAGGGATTTAGAGGCCCTCCCTAGTGTAAGGCGATCTCAGCTTCCTGAAAGAAGGCACAATACTGATGACGTCACACAACAGCCGACCAATCAGGAAGTAGAATAGTTCGGGAGTCCCAGTCCAGCCCACTAGCCAATCAGAAGCCTCAAAAATGAAATATCAGACCAACACTAATAGTATATAAACACAAAAATTCAATCAGATATTCACACTCTAGCCACTGATGAAGCACTAAGTAGTGTGAAAACGCGTTCTGGCCAGTTTTTCACTTTGGTAAAGCCATGCCCAAAGTAACTTACAAAACAATGTCATATGGTGACATTATAAGACAACTTCCCGTGGAAGGGAAAAAGATTCTCAGAGAAAGAGAAAAGGCAGATAAAAAACTCTGCAATATTAATCTTGCCATATATATAAATATATATATATATATATATATATACATATATATATATACATATATATACATATATATATATACGCAAAGAAATCACAAAAAACACGTGATAAAATATTTTTGCAGAAACCACCGGGAAATTGAAAAAATAGATAGACGAAAACGTTCGGTATCTGTTTTTTCAATTTCCCGGTGGTTTCTGAAAAAAAAAAGATATGTATATATATATATATATATGTATATATATATATATATATATATATATATATATACAGTATATCCCACCCAGGGCTGATATAATTTCAGTATCGCTGCGCTGCGGGTTGTTACTCCAACTCTCGTGGGCGGGGAGTTGGGTGTGTGTATGCATGTAAGGTCACAGGATTACCCATATATAGGTCATACATGAACTCTGAGCTCTCTTCCGGGAGGGAAATAGCTGTCGATCACGAGTTCAACACATGATCCAAAGACCATGGTGAATCACACACACACACACACACACACACACACACACACACACACACACACACACACACACACACACACACACACACACACACATATTTCGATCAGATATCAACTCATTTATAAATAGAACACAAATGAAATAAAAAAAGTACACAATACATTCCTTGAAGTTTAATGTGAAGGATGGATCCGTTTCTTCACCAGGTGGTCGATGCGTGGCACAACTTTGCCTAAAGCACATCGCGAATAATGCCCGGGAGGGCGCCAGCAACTGAAAATCGCACATCATAACTCCGAGA
>NC_134783.1:8926666-8936666 GCF_046742065.1 Oratosquilla oratoria
AGCCTTACCCTTTCAGAGATTTCGTCGTGGCTATCAGAGTCAAGCCAGTATCAAATTAGATTCTAGGAGTCTAAGTCTGTGCCTATTATAAGTTAAGACTGCGGCCCTGAGAACCATATGTAAGCTCGGCATAAATATATAAGTCCAGCCTCCACACCCCATACACTATCACTACTCAAATTATTACCATTAAAGTAAAACATAAATAAAAATCATAAGAGGAGAAATAGTCTCATTCAACACCACCATTCTGAGATATGCTAAACTATTTCTCACAAACTTGTTCGTAACTTCCCTTGTTATAGCCACTCTGGTCACAGCTATCACTCAAACTTAAAGGCATAAACAGGGGAGTGCGACATGTTGGTTTTCCCACGTGATGATCTGTATCTGTAGATGAATGTTTTTCAATAGGAACGCGATCATTTTTGCATATATTATCGCTGAAAATATTGGTAGATACTATAGATAACTCTATGATAAAAAAAAGGACCTGACGGTTGATATATATATATATATATATATACTTATATACATATACATATATATATATTATATATATATACATATATATATGTATATATATATATATATATTTACATACATACATAATATATATATATATATATATATACATAATATATATATATATATATATATATATATATATATATTTATATATATATATATATATATATATATATATATATGGAAGAACATCAGGAATGAAACTGTTGTCTTAAGAATTCTTATTCTATTTTATTATTTTTTTTAGCTACTTATGTGTTTATTATTTTATATTTTATACTTATCCATTTTGTATACTCATTTATTCATTTACTTATCTATTTATTTACTTACCTATTTCTAGATATAATCTTTAACGAGTGGAGATGTAGTTTCCTCTGCTTACCTTCCTACAGTGGCTAATGTCTTGTCGCGAGCTGAGAGAGTCCCGTGTCTTTTAGGCCGTAAATTTACGACCTCGTAAATTTGAGACCTCGAGACTTCGTATCGTAAACGTTTGGCTCAGAGAAACAGCTTCGCAGAAAATGCCAACCACTGTAGTACTTACAAGTGAAACTAGTTGTACCTAGTAAATGAAAACTGGTAAACATTATGCTATTAGGAAAAGAACAAAAACTTGAAGCCAGAAAATTTCAGGGCGACAATGTAAGGAAAAAAATGTGGAAATAAAGTTACTCGTAAAGTGAATGACATCATCGAAGATCATTTAGAAAACATCTGTTAACACAGTTGTAAATGTAGGAAGGTCCTGACTAAGGCCAGGTGATTTTATTCAGCTGGAGATAGATCCCAGACTGAGACTGAAGTGAATGAATCCTCTATTCATCCTTACATAATGAGATCCATTCAGTAGACCTAGGCGGCAGTCGAAGACGATGGACTTACACCAGGAGGCGTTTAGCTGTGGCCAGAGCCGCCATTGTTTCCTTGGCGTTCGGAACAGCCATGGCCAATCAATTACCGGTAGCTCTCAGGACTCGAACCTGGGTTGACCACTTACGAGGCGAGTTCGAAGCACAATGGGTCACAGCGGAACACCGGGGAAATACGGATAATGTGGGGAAGAAGCTGACAGTTGACAGCTGAATGTGAATAAAGGTGAGATTGAAGGAAAGATCGGCTGACAGCTGAGAAAGAACAATGAGGGGTTGATGGGGGGAGAGACGGTTGGGAAGGAGAGATGATTATGGGGAGAAGTAAGCGGTAGGTCAGCTACAAAGGTCAACCGCGTCGGTGTCAGCAAAATGGAAAAAAAAAGACTCCGTCCGCTTTACAAAGGAGGTTACAAGGGACAGCCGACATAATGAAGCTCCGGGAGTAACAAAGGAAGGATTGGCCTCTCGGTCCAAGGCCAATAACTGTCTCAAAAGAACCGTCAGGTGATAATAATCATAACAAAACCCGAAAGAATGTTAAGCCAAAGTGGATGACCCGTAAGCAGCTCATAACGAAGAAAGAATAAAGAAAAAAGTCATTGTGTGTGTGTGTGTGTGTGTGTGTGTGTGTGTGTGTGTGTGTGTGTGTGTGTGTGTGTGTGTGTGTGTGTGTGTGTGTGTGTGTGTGTGTGTGTGTGTGTGTGTGTGTGTGTGTGTGTGTGTGTGTGTGTGTGTGTGTGTGTGTGTGTGTGTGTGTGTGTGTGTGTGGTGTGTGTGTGTGTGTGTGTGTGTGTGTGTGTGTGTGTGTGTGTGTGTGTGTGTGTGTATGTGTGTGTGTGTGTGTGTGTGTGTGTGTGTGTGTGTGTGTGTGTGTGTGTGTGTGTGTGTGTGTGTGTGTGTGTGTGTGTGTGTATGTGTTTATGTATATATGTACCATTCTTTTACTGTAAAGTGTATGCCTTTCCTGCAGTTATCACTTCTTCATTAATCAAGAAAACGACAGAAATGAATTAGCTTTTGTGAATAGCTTCTGTAAATTACGAAAAAGCTTTCTCCGTAGAACAAACAGCAAAGGGAGCAAATAAAAACATTGTAAGGATTTTACAGAACATGAAAATGTACTCCTGAAATTCGACTATGTAGAGATACAGGAAAAATCAAGATCGAGAAAGGAGTAGAACAATGCAGTGTCACTCAAGTTTTTTGCAACTTATCAAGAAGGTATTTTCAGAGTTGAGCTAGGAAGGGAAACGTTTGAACATTAATGAGAAAGATCGAACTCACGACCCTCAACACTTAGACCGAGCACCTCATCACGTGTTCCGTCATATGGAAGCGCAGGACCACCTGCCTAACCTCTGGCGGACGATACAACTTCGTTATCTCACCACGCTGGTTTAATGCCACATGGACCGTATTAGTTAAAGGAAGCATATCTGTGTTTGGGCTTTGATCTCGCCTCATAATTGGAGGGACTCCATTCGACCCCCCAAAGGCTACTGGTGACTGTCACTTGCCCTAGCTGTCTGATCACGTAGAGAAGAAGTGACGACTCTGGTCGCAACAAAACGTCTTCTCGCGGGAGATTCTCACTTCACCTTATCAATAATTAAGAGATCTGAGCCTTGCGCGAAGGTACGATTGATGGTACGGTGAGTAAATCGCTCGGCCAGCGTCCTATGAGAGTGTAGAGGATAAGTTTGGAGGGAACCCGCTACCCGCGTCCGGTATGGCCACTCGTATTAGATAACATGTGTTAGTTATTGCCTCTGACCAGTAAGGAACCCCGCTACCCTCTACTCTCCCAGTAAACCGCTTGCAGTATGGCTGTACCCTAAAGGATTCCGGGAAGAATCACCCCAACTATTATTAAGGGGAAGAACTAGGTAGGTACAAGAAGAGGGTACATAATCCTTTGAAAACAAGAATTAGGCGAAGACACAAGTATCCTTGGATTCCTATGAAAGGAGATGATTGTGGACACCTGATTACCAAGGAGAGGTCAGAGTTAGACCTAGATGCCCAATAGAGGACACAAGTACACCTGGATGCCTTGGAGAGGTCACAAGTACACCTGGATTCCAAAGTTCGTTAGCAGCCTTAAGGTGTCCTTGTCTACTAATAGACGGCATACGCGTAATCTCTTCATCAGAGAGATTGTGGGGGTGGGAGGGGGAAGGGGGAGTCCCATCCCCCTTCATCATCATCCCCGCCGTGCCATTACAACCCATAACCTTATCTCCAACAATCTCTACAACACACAAGCTCTCTTCTTCAGTCTGCCTCACTCTTGCCTGCCTTCATGTAGTTAAATAGTGTCGTACTTGTTATATTTCTCCTGATTAATGCCAGGCACGATTTCATTCAACTCAGGGACGCTGAGTGTACGTGTGTGTGTGTGTGTGTGTGTGTGTGTGTGTGTGTGTGTGTGTGTGTGTGTGTGTGTGTGTGTGATTCACCATTCACCATGGTCTTGGATCAAATGTTGGACTCGTGATCGACAGTTAACCTCCAGGATGAGAGCTCAGAGCTCGTATGACCGATCTATGGGTAATACTGTGACCTTACACGCACACACATATTCAACTCCCCGCCCACGAGAGTTGGAGTAACACCCGGCAACGAAGCGATACGGAAATTATTTCAGCCCTGGGAGGGAGTCGAACCCGGACCGGCGTAGTGGCAGGCGAGAACTCTAACTACAGTGTGTATGTATGTGTGTGTGTGTGTGTGTGTGTGTGTGTGTGTGTGTGTGTGTGTGTGTGTGTGTGTGTGTGTGCGTTTGTGTGTGCGTGTGTGTGTGTGTGAGCGAGTGTGTAAGCGTGAGTGTGTGTGTGTGTGTGTGTGCGCGCGCGCGCGCTCGGTGTATGTGTATATCGGCTAATGTATATGTGCACTTCTGAGATACATTATATGTGTTTGTGCATGCATGTGCATCGATACAAACACATCACAGAGCCGTTACCCCTGGAGCGAGTAAACTGTTCCTCCCCACCTTCCCAACCCTCGCCCAGCTTCCTCACTAGTGCCGCCACCTCCTCCTCCCTCTGTCACCCTTCGCCTGCGCCCAGCAGGAGTTCGAGTCGAGTGTGTGAATGACCTTGTCCATGATTTTGGGGACTCGCGCCCAGTGGCCCCGACACACACATATACACGCACACACACATACACACACACACACACACACACCTTGCGGCGCTGTGGTTAGAGTTCTCGCCTGCTACTACGGCGGTCCGGGTTCGACTCCCGCCCAGGGCTGAAATAATTTCAACATCGCTTCGCTGCGGGGTGTTACTCCAACTCTCGTGGGCGGGGAGTTGTGTGTGTGTGTGTGTGCGTTCACCTTGGTCTTTGGATCACGTGTTGGACTCGTGATCGACAGCTATTTCCCTCTCGGAAGAGAGCTCAGAGCTCGTATGACCGATCTATGGGTAATGCTATGACCTTTCACACACACACACACACACACCCAACTCCCCGCCCACAAGAGTCAGAGTAACGACCCGAAGCACAGCGATACCGAAATAATTTCGGCCCTGGGCAGGATTCGAACTGGGTACTGCGAGCACTACCGTACTTTCCAGGCCAGCGCTCTACCAATAGCGCCACCGAGTCGTGTGTAAGGTCGCAGCATTACCCATAGATCGGTCATACGAGCTCTGAGCTCTCTTCCGGGAGGTAAATAGCTGACTATACCGAATCCAACACGTGATCTAAAGATCAAAGTGAATTACACGTGCACACACGCGCGCACGCACACACACACACACACACACACACACACACACACACACACACACACACACACACACACACACACACACACACACACACACACACACATACACTCCTTATGTCTTTCTTCCTAATATTCCTTTGTTTATCTGTGTTTGCCCAAAATTACCTAAGTTTGCGTAAGTTTGCCTAACTTTGCCTCGGATTGCCTTGAATTACCTTGAAATATTTCAAATTGCCTGATTTGCCTTATATTACTTTAATTGTATTATATTGTCTTATATTATCTTTTATTGTCTTAACTTGCTTTACGTTATCTAAATTTGTCTTAAATTGCCTTATATTGTTTGTTGTATTCCTAAAATCTATTTATCTATTTTAGATTTACCTAAATTGCCTTATCCTGTCTTATCATACTTTATTTGCCATTAGACTGCCTTGAATTGACTTAAATTGATTTATATTGCCTTATATTGCCTTATCTTGCCCTTAAATGCTTTTAATTTTCTTAGATTGCCTAAATTTGCCTATATTCTAGATTTATCTAGATTGCCTTATCTTGCCTTATATTGCCTTATATTGCCTTATATTACCTCGTATTGCCTTAAGCTGCCTTAAATTGACTTATATTGTCTTATATTGCCTTTAATTGTCTTCATTTTAGATTTACTTAAATTGTCTTATCTTGCCTTATATTGCCTTAATTTGTCTTATATTACCTCGTATTGTGTTAAACTGTCTTAAACTGCCTTAAATTGACTTGTATTGCATTCTATTGCCTTTAATTGCCTTAAATTGCTTTTATTTTGATTTACTTAAACTGCTTTCTTTGCCTTATCTTTCCTTATATTGCCTTCAATTGCCTTTATTTCATATATAATTATATTGCCTTTAATTGCTTTATATTGCCTTTAATTGCCTTATATTGCCTTTAATTGTCTTCTATTGCCTTCTATTGTCTTTAATTGCCTTATATTGCCTTTATTTTATATATACTTATATTGCCTTATATTGCCTTTAATTGCCTTATATTGCCTTTATTTTATATATACTTATATTGCCTTATATTGGCTTTAATTTCTTTATATTGCCTTTATTTTATATATACTTATATTGCCTGTAATTGCCTGTAATTGCCTTATATTGCCTTTATCTCATATATACTTATATTACCTTACATTGCCTTTATTTGCCTCATATTGCCTTACATTGCCTTTAATTGCCTTATATTGCCTTTTATTGCCTTAAATTGCATTGTACTGCCTTTATTTTATATATACTTATATTGCCTTTAATTGCCTTTTATTGCCTTTAATTGCCTTATAATGCCTTTAATTGCCTTATATTGCTTTTATTTTATACATACTTATATTGCCTTTAATTGTCTTATATTGCCTTTGATTTCCTTACATTGCCTTTAATTGCCTTATATTGCATTTTATTGTCTTTAATTGCTTTATATTGCCTTTAATTACATTGTATTGCCTTTAATTACCTTCTATTGCCTTTAATTGCTTTATATTGACTTTATTTTATATACACTTATATTGCCTTATATTGACTTTAATTACCTTATATTGCCTTTGTTTCATATATATTTATATAGCCTTTTCTAGCCTTTAATTGTCTTATATTGTCTTTAATTGACTTATATTATCTTTACATGTACTTATATTGCCTCGTATTGCCTTTAATTGCTTTATATTGCCTTTGATTGCCTTATATTGCCTTTAATTGCCTTATATTGTCTTTAATTACCTTATATTGCCTTTTATTGCCTTATATTGCCTAATATTACCTTTTATTGCCTTATATTTCCTTTATTTTATATATACTTATATTGCCTTTATTTTATATATACTTATAGTGCCTTTATTTTATATATACTTATTCTGCCTTTAATTGTCTTATATTGCCTTTAGTTGCTTTATATTGCCTTTAATTACTTTATATTGCCCTTTAATTGTCTTATATTGCCCTTAATTACCTTATATTGCCTTTAATTACTTTATATTGCATTTAACTGCCTTATATTGCCTTTATTTTGTATATACTTATTGCCTTATATTGCCTTTGATTGACTTATATTGCTTTTATTTATATATACTTATATATCCTTATCTTGCCTTTAATGACCTTTAATTGCCTTATATTGCCTTTATTTTATACATACTTATATTGCCTTTAATTGCCTTCAATTGCCTTATATTGCCTTTAGTTGCCTTATATTGACTTTAATTGCCTTTTATTACCTTTAACTGCCTTAAATTGCCTTTATTTTATATATCCATATATAGCCTTATCTTGCCTTTAATTGCCTTATGTTGCCTTTGTCTTATATATACTTATATGGCCTTATCTTGTCTTATATTGCTTTAAATTGCCTTAAACTTCCTTAAATGGTCTTAGATTGTTTTATCTTGCGTACTATTACCTTCAATTGCCTTAAATTATCTTAAATTGCGTTGATATATCTCATTGTCTCACTTTGCCTTGAATTGCCTTATATTGTTTTGATTTTCTTGAACTTTTCTTAATTTTTCTATTATTTCCGTTTTCTTACATGTTTATGTGTTTGTTTATGGTAATTTTCTACTTAGATTCATACAATTTCCTTATATTCCTTTATAATTCCTTGTTTTTTCTTTTATTGACTTTAATTTGTATCTTTTTTTATTTTTTCTCAAATTTCCTTATTTTTCCTTATTTTTCTTTATATTTCCTTATGTTTCTTTATTTCTTAAAAGTTTCCTTATATTTCCTTGGTTATCTTATTATATTTCCTTTTTTCTTATATTTCTTTGTTTTTCCTCATATTTTCTTGTTTTTCCTTGCATTTCCTCATTTTCCTTATGTTTCCTCGTTTTTTCTTAAGCTTCCTTGTTTTTCCTTAAGATTCCTTAGCTTACATCGCGTAGTTTATCGTCTTCCTTCCCCCAAATGTTCTTGAGGGACTTGAAGGCGGTCATGCTGCTCGCGACGGACAAGAAGACATACCGGATGAAGGACGTTCGAGCTGACACACGCGCGCGCACGCACACACACACACACACACACACACACACACACACACACACACACACACACACACACACACACACACACACACACACACACACACACACACACACACACACACACACACACACACACACACACACACACACTCTCTCTCTCTCTTTCTCTTTCTCTTACTCTTCCTCGAATAAATAAAATCGCCTAGTGTTAACTAAAACCGAATGTATATGGATGACGTCATGGGGTGGAACGAGTCATCCAGACATAAGAACATAAGAACATAAGAAATAAAGGAGACTGCAAAAGACCATAAGGCCTACACTAGGCAGCTCCGTATCCATCACCACCTGTCGTCCCCATCCATAAAGTTGTCTAATCGTTTTTTAAAACAACTGATAGTTTCAGCGCTTACTACGTGGTTACTAAGTTTATTCCATTCATCGACCACCCTATTTGTAAACCAATTCTTGCCTATTTCCTTCTTAAATCTAAATTTGTCCAGTTTATACCCATTACTGCGAGTCCTGCCCTGTTGTTTTATTATGATGACCTTGTTTGCATCACCCTTGTTATAGCCTTTGATCCACTTGAACACTTCTATTAGATCACCCCGCACTCTGCGTCTTTCCAGAGAGTGTAAGTTTAGGTGCCTAAGCCTCTCTTCGTAAGGCAAATTTCCGAGTCCTTGTATCATTTTGGTCATTCTTCTCTGTACTGATTCTAGTGAATTTATGTCCATTTTGTAGGACGGAGACCAAAACTGTACCGCATAGTCAAGGATGGGTCTAACTATCGCTAGATAGAGTTTAATAATTACCTCTGCACTTCTATTTGTTACCGTCCTAGCAATGAAGCCTAATGCCCTGTTTGCTTTATTTCTGGCGCTAATGCACTGCTTCCTGGTTTTAAGGTCCGGACTCACCAGAACTCCCAAGTCCCTCTCGCACTCAGATTTTTCTAAAAACGTGTCATCTAAGTTGTATCTATTTTCGGGGTTGTGTAGCCCTACGTTTAACACGCTACACTTAGAGATATTGAAGTTCATTTGCCATTTCACCGACCATGTTAACAGTTTATTAAGATCATCCTGCAGAATCTGGGCGTCTTCTCCTGACCTAATTAGGCGTCCTATTTTAGTGTCGTCCGCAAACTTACTAACATCACTATTTAACCCATCGTCTAAGTCGTTTATATACATAATGAACAATAAGGGACCCAAAACCGAGCCCTGGGGGACCCCGCTAGTAACATTGCCCCACCTAGATTTTATTCCATTTATGGTGACCCGCTGTTTTCTGTTACTAATCCAAGCTCTAATCCATTCTAACACTTTTCCTCCTATGCCATGGGCTTTGATTTTATTTAGTAGTCTCTGGTGTGGCACTTTGTCGAACGCTTTGCTAAAGTCAAGGTAAATAACATCGTAATTTTCATTGTTGTCTGACGCCTTATATACCTTAGTGTAAAAGGATAGAAGATTAGTCACGCATGACTTACCTTTGGAGAAACCATGCTGTGAATCACGAATTAGATTATGCCCTTCAATGTGTTCTCTGAGTCTATTTACTATTATTGATTCAAGCATTTTTCCTATAACCGATGTCAAACTGATTGGCCTGTAGTTGCATATGGTCGATCTATCTCCCTTCTTAAAAACAGGAACAACGTTTGCCTGCCTCCAAGCAGTTGGAACAGAACCAGTGTCTACCGATTTATTGAATATTTCAGTTAACTGGTCGCAGATTTCAAATTTACACTCTTTAAGCATTCTTGGAAAAATTTCGTCCGGACCCGGAGATTTTGTAGCTTTAAGTCTGTCAATCTGCTTGATAACTTCTTCTTTA
>NC_134783.1:8946666-8954166 GCF_046742065.1 Oratosquilla oratoria
CGGTGGTTTATCTGACCACTGGATAGCTTAGCTCCCCCTGGATGGTTAGTGATCTGCCTGACTGCTTTCTCCAGTGCAAGATTAAGTAGTAAAGTCACAGCATACATTCCTGTCTAAAGCCACTGTGTATATTGAAACTTTCTGTCTCTTTCCTTCTGTTACTGTACATCTGCTTCCTATGTAGTACGTTTTCATGAGGTGTATTAGTTTAGCTGGAATATTTAGTTCTGACATTATGTGCCACATTGATGGTCTGTGCACACTATCAAATGCTTGTCTTAAACCTACAAAGAGTTGATATAGGGTCTTATCATATTCGTAATATTTCTGCATTAGTCGGCGGACTGTGTGAATATGATCCGTAGTTGATCTGTTTTGCCTAAACCCACACTGATATTCCCCCAACTGTTCTGTGTATAGTTTAAACAGCTTTATTAGAATTCTTGTGTATACTTTGTATAACACACATAGTAGGCTTATCCCCCTATGATTGCCACACTCTAGTTTGCTTCCTTTCTTATAAATTGGAATAATTACCTCCTTTTGTCATTTTGTTGGTAATCTTTCTTTATTCCACATTTCTTTTATTGATTTGTAAATCTCTTTTTCCAGCACTTTTCCCATTTTTTTTCTAGCAGTTTTGCTGGTATTTCATCACAGCCTGGGGCTTTTCCATTTCTTAATTCCTTTATGACCGTCTTTATTTCAGCTATTGTTGGTTTTTCAATGGGAGCTGTATTTATTACTTGTGCAGCCTGGATTGGGTGGGCCGGGTCCGGCCTGTTTAGCAACTCATAAAATTACTGCTGCCACTGTTCCATGACTTCGTTTTCTCCATATAGCATATCTCCATCTGGTCCTTTGATAATCCAATTTCTATCTTGAAAACATTTCTTTACAGCTCTTAGCTTTATATGGTGTTCTTTCAATCTACCCTAGTTTATATTACTTTCTATTTCGTCTGGTTTTCTATCCAGTTTCTCCCGTTTTTTCTGTCTAAATAATCTCTTAGCATTCTTACTCTCTCTTAAGCTTTCTGCTAGCCTTAAGTCTGATGGTTTTTCCATTAGGTTTTCTCTAATTCTTCTGCATTCTTTTGATGCCTCCTTACACTTTTCATCCTACCAATGATTTCTTCTAACTGGTGTTATGTATCCTAGATGCTCCTCATCAGCTTTGTGTACAACCTCTTCAATTTTCTTTAGTTTGTAGATGACATCCTCTTCCTCTTCCATCGCATCTTCAATTAGATTTAACACATCGAAACGGTTTCGTATCCATCTGATACTTCTCTTGTGCGTCTTCTATCCTCAGCCTGTCCACGTTGTATCTCTTGGTTCTGTTTTGTGAGGTTTTCTTTTTTAATAATTTTGCCTTCATTTTTCCTATTACCAAATGATGATCACTGTTACAGTCTGCTCCCCTGTAGGATCGTGTATCTTGTATTGTACATCTATGTTTCCTTTGTATTAATATGTGATTTATTTGGTTCTTTGTGGCTCCATCTGGGGATGTCCATGTTTGTTTGTGTATATCATTATGTTGGAATAAGGTGCCACCAATCACCATATCATTTGAGAGTGCAAAAGAGGTTACTCTTATCCCATTTCCGTTGCTGTTCGTATGTAGGCTTTGTCTACCTATCGCCTGATGGAAGGTCTCCGATTCTTTGTCTACTTTTGCATTCATATCACAATTATATATCATTCTGATGTAGCGTCCTGATATATTGTCATATACTTCTTGTTAGCGTACTACCTGCTCGTGGTGCCCCTGCTTTTACTGAAGGTGCGTCAACGACCGAGTTTCAGGCGGTATACTGTTGGTTTGATCTTCGGTGGATCACAAAAAAAAAAAAATTGTAAGAAGGAGGAATTGGTAGCGTAGTAGGTCCTTGAGACGTGGAAGCAAAGTTCAGTAGGACAGTGAGCCGGTCTAAGGCGGTAGTCATGGCAGGCCTCTTGTCGTCATGTACAGCGCAGGTTCGAATCCTTGCGCGATGGTCATAAAAATTATCTGATTAATGTCGCTGTCCACTAGCGAATTCCTCGTATGGTTACAATGACGAAGCGTGAAAAGGATTCGATCCGGTCCTTACCCCTCCCACGAGTGTACTTGGTCGTATGGTAAAAATGAGAATAGGGTTGCAGGTAGTGACCTTCTCAATCTCGAGAACCAGTAAGTGTTCTGAGTTCGTACGATTTTAAGTATCAGTTGGTCGAGCGGTCTAAGGCGGTAGTCATGGCGGGCCTCTTGTCGTCATGTACAGCGCAGGTTCGAATCCTTGCGCGATGGTCATAAAAATTATCTGATTAATGTCGCTGTCCACTAGCGAATTCCTCGTATGGTTACAATGACGAAGCGTGAAAAAAATTCGATCCGGTCCTTACCCCTCCCACGAGTGTACTTGGTCGTATGGTAAAAATGAGAATAGGGTTGCAGGTAGTGACCTTCTCAATCTCGAGAACCAGTAAGTGTTCTGAGTTCGTACGATTTTAAGTATCAGTTGGTCGAGCGGTCTAAGGCGGTAGTCATGGCGGGCCTCTTGTCGTCATGTACAGCGCAGGTTCGAATCCTTGCGCGATGGTCATAAAAATTATCTGATTAATGTCGCTGTCCACTAGCGAATTCCTCGTATCGTATCGTATATATATATATATATATATATATATATATATATATATATATATATATACATATATACCTAGACGAGCTTTGGAGCTCTACGAGGAGGACGTAGTGTCTGACCTGACACTCTTGGCTAAAATTGGCCTGTACTACACTCGAGAAGACTGAAGTGCTTCTTAAGCTTTGAAGGAATCCAAAATCTTTATTCGGTTAACGTCACGAACTCACCCCTATCAGAAGGCTAGGACGTTGTCCCTTATAGAGGAGTCTGTAGCGTGAGAAGTAATAAATCATGCCCTTGACTTCCACCGCAAATAGCGACGCTCTTACCCTCTCGGCCAATAAGAATCTTAACTAACGAATGGAATACATACATACATACATACATACATACATACATACATACATACATACATACATACATACATACATACATACATACATACATACATACATACATGCATACATACATACATACATGCATACATACATACATACATACATACATACATACATACATACATATGTACATACATATGTACATACATGCATGCATGCATACATACATACATACATACATACATACATACATACATACATGCATACATACATACATACATACATACATACATACATACATACATACATACATACATACATACATACATACATACATACGTACATACATACATACATACACATAAACGTATAGATACACAAACTTAAGCACATCCGACATCCTTTGTATGCGCTGAACAAGTATGCTATCGGTAGAGAACTCTTTCGTTGAACTTTTGGGCCCAGCGGTGCGTCGAAGCGTGTAAACGAACCCCTCGTGACGTCACGCACCCGATCAATTGGGACCGGATCCAGGAAGTTAGTTTCAATTTGCAACCTGTATGTAAGTGTGTATGTGTATTTATATATATATATATATATATATATATATATATATATATGTGTGTGTGTGTGTGTGTGTGTGTGTGTGTGTGTGTGTGTGTGTGTGTGTGTGTGTGTGTGTGTGTGTGTGTGTGTGTGTGTGTGTGTGTGTGTGTGTGTGTGTGTGTGTGTGTGTGTGTGTGTGTGTGTGTGTGTGTGTGTGTGTGTGTGTGTGTGTGTTTGTGTACGATAATAATAACAATGAATAATAACAGGTTTACTGAATAAACAGTGATACAGAGATACATTGACAATACACAATTTGTGGTAAATTTAGGACTAGTCTAATTTGAGTACATAATGTGCATAGGAATGCAAGGTGTCGGTGTCCACAGAATCATGTGTGTGCTGTGACCGAGAGGGGAAAAGGTCGGGGCCATATCAGTGATAATAAGGTCGGACTTTGTTTTGTGGATAGGGAAGCTCTCTGCTTGAGCGAAACTTGGCTGGTGTACAGTTTCACTGATGTCCAATTAATTAAAAAGCATGCATACTGGCTTTGCAGCTGAAAATCTCGCTCGAAGGGCATCGGTAGTCTCAGTGATATGTTTGGGTATGGAAGGTGATATACCACATACATGATGACAGATGGAGTGTGGTGGGGATGGAAACCGGGGTTTAACCTCATCCAACTCCCTTGGAGATGCCAACACTGAGTCAGGTGAACGACAAAAAAAAAAAAAAAAAAAAAAAACTGTCCCCCCCCCCTGCGATTTACCCTGAGATGGTGAAATAACACAAAATGAGCAATGTTGTACATTTTAGAAAGAATTTGCCACGCCTATGTTATTCCGATCATCTCGCAACCTATAGTACGCACCGCTTATGTCACTTTCTCTATCTTTGTTGGTCACTGAATTTGGTGGATAACCACACCCTCGTTTCATTTTGTATGATTCATTGGGCTGGACTGCACAATATGTCACTTCATTAAAACTAAATCATGTGTCTTAAATATAGTGGGACGAGGTCAACAGGATGGCCCAGGCTGCTACAAAGCGCCTTGTCACACCAGAGGTAGGCGATCACGAACGCATATACGTTTGCCATCGCTGCCGTACTCGGTGTATGTGTGTGTAATATACGAGTGTCAGAGATAGGCGTGGCTTAGTCCTCAAGTGGGAGGCATACCATGAAGGCCTAGTGATGCGTAACAAATTAAGTACAGCGAAGAACTAACCGACTAACTGGCCTGCCCGCTCGGGGCAGGCAGTATATATATATAAAAGGGACTGACCCGACATCATGACCAGACGCCACCTAATTGCGGTGACCCTTTCTGGCCTTTCTGACCACTGAGTCAGATGAACTACCACACAACTTTGCACTTTACGCACAAGCATGCTTATGGGGTACATGTACAGCACATTACCCTCCTTCTCCTGCGAAGCTTGGTGAGGCGTCAGAGTCCCCAAAGGCATTGTAGGCGGAGGGGCGGAGTAGCATCGGGAGGCGACGCTGGTATAGACAACAGCGGTGACATCGGTAGTGGCAACGTCAAAAGCGGGACGGCCGTGAGCGAGAACCCCCTGGAGGTGGCGCTGACGGAAATGTCGGAAGCAGTGACATCGGCGGTGGCGATGGGGGAAAAAGGGCGGCCGTGAGCGACGTCAATGAAGGCGAGAACCCCCTGGAGGCGGCGCAGACGGCAATGTCGGAAGTGGTGACATCGGCGGTGGCGACGTCGGAAGCGGGGCGGCCATGAGGAACGGCAGTGAAGGCGACAATCCCCTGGAGGCGGCGCAGACGGCAGCGTCAGGAACGGAGACATCGTCAGCGTAGCGAGGTCGATCTGCGTTGATCGTGACGTCGATCTACGGCACTCGTGACGTCGATCTGCGTAGATCGTGAGGTCGAGCTACGGCGATCGTAACGTCGATCTGCGTTGGTCGTAACGTCGAGCGGGGATGCGGTCGTGAGTGATGTGTAGCAGCGGCAGAAGGGGCAGCGGCTGTAGTGGGGTTGAATGTCTAAGTAGTGCCGGAGTCGCGAAGAATCCACGTCCGGAACAGCGTCCTTCGAAGCTTGTCGATGATCCAAGGTCGGCTGGGTGCGCTGGCGTCAAACCTCCCAGGGTCACCAATGTAACAAAAGAGTGTCAGATACACTGTCCCAATTACTCCCACTGTTTCCAGCAGTGCATCTTACCACCGATTCGACCCACTACATTAGTTTGGACCCCGCCCCTCCACACCATCTTTGGTAAGTAGATATTTTTTCCGTTCTTATTATCATCTAGGAGGAACACGGGCAGGACCCATTTTTTTTTCTTTTTTTTTTTTTAATAAATTAGTCCATGAACGTCTCCAAAACCCTTCTCTGACACAACATACCGTCCCTGTACACGAAGACTCTACGCTCAATCCCAATACATCAAACATATCACCTCCTAATACTACCAATTCTTCAGAAAATTCTCCTGTTACTCAAAACACTATGACAACACGAAACCTAGTCTCCTTAGTCAAGGGTGAGACAACAATACCTCTCTTCAACGGCAATAACATTCATGTACTACTGCGTATCATCCTAGTTCAAATGGCTTAGTTGAACGCCAGAATAGAAAGATTCTTGATGTTTTTAGACATCTTGCTTCTGATCTTTACCCTTCTTGGGATGAATATATTCCCATGATTCTAGCTTGTATAAATAGTTCCCTTAACAGGTCAATATCGAAATCTCCTCATTTTGTCCTTTTTGGCTTAGACGAAAGGCTCCCATGTGACCTTTTTCTTTCAGAATTACCTCACATTTACAATTTCAATGATTATATCAAGGTCAAAGTAGCAAGTTTTAATAATCTTTTCAAAAGAATGCATAGTACTCTTCTTCTAAGGACGAAATGGTCTATTTGCATAACAAATCAGCCAGATTTTGTACCTCAGAAATTGGAGGTATTGTTTACACCCTTAACCACACCCTCACCTCGAAGCTCTCCCCCAAATCCTCTGGACCCTATCGTATCAATTGACATGAGTCAAAGAACAAAGTCAAAGTACTCAGATTGCACGATCTAACGGACACCGTCTTGCGCAAAAATCGTACCAAAAGAGTCTCCCGTGGCCTCGACATAAAGGCTGCCCCTTCACAAACTCATACCACCCCTGCAGTAGAGGACCATCACTAATCCTCTCAATCAAAACCTCCAGTCCTCCCCCCCCCCCGCCGCTGTAATTTTTGCAATCGAATAATTTTATAAATGTATATTTTTGCCTAAGTGAACGGAAATAATATTTACTTCCACATACTCATACAATTAAGCCTATTTAATTTTATTCATGAGTATTTCCCGATACTACCATTATTCCAACATCATGTGTATGTATCTTCATACCAAACTTCCGCAAGAGGGCTTGTATTATTTTTTATCTTCCATGAATATCAATCTCTTTAAGGACAGTGAGGATGGCTGACCGAGCATCTGTTGTCAATCCCTTCGATGTCCAGGGTGCACACGCGCGCACACACGTATATGGAGCGAGAAATACTCCAACATCTTCAAGCCAACTCTCGAGGGACCCTCTATTGTTTCTCCTGATCTCAAACCAAGGGACATTCTATTGTTCCTAGTGACCTGAGGACTAGGCTTCCAGACAACACCTGCTCGGACAATGGAAGCCGCCAGCATTTCGGGTGTAACGCCCTGACCACCTGCATCGGACAAAAGAGATAGCGCTCCTCGACTACAATAGAAACGGCGCCTATCCGACGCCTATCATCGTCACAAAATCGAGGCGACGAACGTTATATTTTCCCAAATGGGAATATGGTAACCCTTTGCATATATGTAAAATCTCCAAACACCAGTACCTTGATAATGTAGATAGAAACTACAAGTCTAAAATATATGTATATTATATATATATACATATATATATATATATGTATATATATACATATATATATGTGTGTGTGTATGTATATATACATACA
>NC_134783.1:8959166-8961666 GCF_046742065.1 Oratosquilla oratoria
TTATAAATGAACATGTAGTCTAAAGATGCTTTGGTAGATACATATATACATATACCAAGGGCTGTTTCCCCTTTACAAGGGAGCCAAAGTCAAAGGCATAAATCCACTCTGACCTATTTCATTCCCGCATACACCACTCCCATTCACCACCCCTCCCTCCCTTTTTTCTTGGCACCTCCTGGAGGACGGGTCATCTCTGCATCTCGCCCATTACCCTGGGTCAGAAGCAATGCAGCACACAACACATCTACAGCAAGGCCGCTTCATTTAATCGACGACCCCCCTCTCCGTCCCCTCATGGAACAAACAAACAAACAAACAAACAAACAAACAAACAAACAAACAAACAGGGAGAAATCCCTTCGGCTGCGTCAAAATATCATTCACACATACTCCCTTACCCCCATCCCCCCACCCACTCCTTTCCATGCAACACAGTATCATCCATATACAACCATTCTCCACTCTCCCTTATCTTCTGTCTTCTCCTTTCCTTCCTCAGCAGATATTCCCCTCTTTCCCAATGTCCCTTTTACTCCATCCATCCATCTCATCCTTGGTCACCCCTCATGTTTACTCCCTCCACCTCTACCTTCCACACCTATTTTACTAACAATGTTCTGGGTGGCAAAATTAAGACACAGCGAAAATCAAGGCACAAGTATATTTAGAAACACAAAGATCACAAGCACAAAAAAAATGCGTGCGGCAGTCGTCAAGGCGGCTTGAGTACTGGCTTCCGACGCCACGCTCTCAGTTTTGGCGCCAATACCCAAACCATGGCGCGCACAGCATCTGCTAAAACTTACAATAACACAATCATTGCACTATACATGACAAACATGCAACATCACAATACAAGTTGCTTCATTCATTCTTTCCATGTGTCCAGACCACCCCGATACTCTTTCATCAACCCTACTTAACAACTCCTTTACCACCCCCACTCTCCTCCTCACCTCCCTTTTGTCCCTCTATCCGGCCTAGTAACCCCTACCATACTTCTCAGGCATCTCATTTCAAGTACATTCAAACTTTTCCTCTCTTCCTCTCTTATCTTCCATGTTTCTGTCCCATGCACTGCTGTCAGCATAATCACCTCTTCATACAGTCTCCTCTTAGCATCCATTCCCAAATATCTATTTCTCATTACACTTTTTAATCCCCTAAGACATTTACTTGCTTCTCTCAATGTACATTCTACCTCTCCCTCCGCTCCTCTCTTTTCCGCCACATTCGCACCCAAGTATCTAAAGCTATCCACTTCCACCAGTCTCTCTCCCTAAATACTTACTTCCAATTTGCTGCCATCCTCTCCTTTTGTACATCTTATCACCTTACTTTTACCAAGATTTATATTTAACTTCCTTCTTTCGCACACCTTTCCAAACACCGTCACTAACTTCCTTAATTTCTCCTCTGATCCTGCTACAAGTTCAGTGGCGTTAGTAAAGACCAACTGGCTAATCTCCTATTTTCTCCATTTTCTTTAACCATTTCCAATCCCCGGCCAATTACCCTTGCATTTACCTCTTACACCACCCTGTCCATTGAACAGCCAAGGCGACATGCCACGTTGCCGGCGAAGTCCCACCTTTACCTCAAGCCATTCACTCTCTCCATTTCTAATTCTAACACAGGTCCTATCACTCTCGTAAAAAATCTTGACTGCTATTAACAGCTTTTCTCCTATCCCATATATCTGCAATAACCTCCCACAGCGCCTTCCTGTCTACCCTCTCATAAGCCTTTTCCAAATCCATAAAGGCCCAAAAAACATCCTTACCTTTTCCTAAAGCTTTCTCACATATCTGCCTTACCAGAAAAATCTGATCCACACTGTTCCTCACCAATTACTCCCTCTGTTTCTCTTCTAATCCTGTCCTAAAGATAGAATAAAGTAGATAAGATCGAATAATATGCAAGTAGACTGACAGACAGACAAACATATGGGCTAACTGGGAGAGAAGTAGGTTGTCAGGCTAGCGGATAGCCAAGAAGGTAGAGAGACATTAAGGCAGCCGGTGGATAAGGCTGGTAGAATCTCAGGCAAGCAGACAAATAGGCTGGGAGATAGACAGACTGACGGATAAATTGAAAAAAAGAAAATCTTATAAGGTACGTTTTGCTCGGTGCGATTGTCGCTCAACGATGATCGTTCATGGCTCAATGATGATCGTTAAACGATTGTCTCTCGGCGTTTTCCCGATGTTTATTTACGTCCTCATGGTGTCTTTTAATTGTCCTACTGCTCTGACACACTACTTACAATTTGGTAATTTTTAGAATGCGAATCAGGTTGGTGGCGATGGCGTTGGTTGGTAACACGAGCCGTTTGATTGTCCCACCCTACTGGCTACGGCCTTCCAGAATCTTAATGGCCTATTTCCTATCTATCTACAACGATCCAGAGCTCGGAATGTAAAAAATTCCTATATTGGGGAAACATCACGAGAACACCGATACCATGTCCGTCATGATGTCACCACCAACGCGTGTG
>NC_134783.1:8976666-9001666 GCF_046742065.1 Oratosquilla oratoria
ATTATATACATATATATATATGTATATATATATGTATATATATATGTATATATATATATGTATACATATGTATATATATATATATATATATATATATATATATATGTATATATACAAGGTGCAGGGATGACCCGTCATCCAGGAGGTGCTCAGATAAGAGGGAGGGTGGAGGGGTGTGGAGTGTATTCAGGGATAGAATGGGTGGAAATGATTTTATGCCTTTCCCTTTTTGGCTACCTCCCTTGTAAGGGGGAAAAAGCCTTGGTATATGTATGTATGTATGTATATATATATTATGATAATGATTCTGTTTAAAGTCGCGAACTCCTCCATTAGGAGGCTGGGATGGTGCCCTTTACAGAGGAATTTGTAGTGTAGCAGGGTTCGAACCGCCGTCACCTTGACCTCCATCGCATGTAGCTACACTCTAACCAGCTCGGTCAGCGAACATTTTTTTTTGTTCTTTTACAGTAAATCAATTAAAAAAAATTCCACTGTGCCATGGCACTACACATCGTTATAACAAGTATCCAGTCGAAGACTGTTTTCACATAAGACACTTGACGGGAGTAATCTCGAGGTCGCGGGTTCGAATCCTGGTTCCGGATACCAAGGTAAAATCAACACCCACGTCGGTATCTCGTCTTTCGTGTAGTACATTCCTTGAGCGTTGCCTGCCGTCAGGCCCAAGGCCCGCAATCCATCTCCCGGAGTCAGTGATACTACACATCGTTAATCAACAGCATATCGTTAATCACAGGACTTTGACCTCGTCAGGTCGTCGGGAACCGCCCTTTGGGCTGAATAAAATCGTTTAAGATCATAAGAGTATAAGAATTAGGAGACTGCGAGGGACCATAAGGCCTATACTAGGCAGTTTCATGTCCACCATCTCGCTGAATAAAATCGTTTAAGAACGTAAGAACATAAGAATTAGGAGACTGCAAGAGATAATAAGACCTACACTAGGTAGTTCCATGTCCTTTACCACCTATCATCCCCATCTTAAAACAATCGATAGTTCTAGCGCTTACTACTTGGGTACTAAATCTATTCCATTCTTTAAATACTCTACTGGTAAACCAGTTGTTTCCTATTTCCTTCTTAAATCTAAACTTGTCAAATTTAAATCTATTACTGCGAGTCCTGCCCTGTTGTATTAATATGATGACCTTGTCTGCATCACCCTTGTTAAAGCCCTTGACCCATTTGAACACCTTTATTACATCACCCCGCACTCTACATCTAGTGGCAACTAGAAAAAAAATAAGATCAATGATCAGTTGAATCAATTGACTATTTTACTGAAATTAGGTTAAATTACATAATTGAAAGAAAAAAATTGTCTAGAATGTTTGATTCCTTTCAAACTTTTTTAATCGTATGACGATTGCTAGAACAAAAAATGCCAGAGGCTCGAAAATGTCAAGATAGTAGTTCACGTCTTCAGTGTAAGAGGGCTTTCTGAAATTAATTCAAGTCCCTCGGGGTTCCAAAGGAGAAATGAAATTGGGCGTTCAGCCCCGCTTCAAGTGACTCCAATGCTAACATAGTGCACAGAAGACTTGGTTTTATATGGAGTAAGCACCTCATGTTTGGAATGTCTTACCCCATTCACTGCTTCTGAAGGCGGTATACAGAGTAATCTTTATATTACATACGAGCACACAAGCATGCACACGCATATACACATACACACATACGCGCGGGCACACGCGCAAACACGCGCACATGTACATACATGCGTACATTCATGCATGCATGTAGTTCATGTTTGTGTGTGTGTGGTATGTGTATGTATCTACATATACATGTATATATATGTGTGCGTGTCCTATCCGAGAGTTGACACCTTGACGTGGTGGATAGGTTTGAGAATATTAATTACTACAAAAACTATGTCGATAGAGAGGAAGTCTCTGCAGGGTCACCCATATCGAACAGGTTTTGTAAGAAAGATTAAACAAAGAGCAGCTCACACACACAATCGTAGGACGCACTGCTAACTGGCACGTCCCCGATGGCGAACAGGGAAATTCTTCATAGATACATGGGGTACCGTCATAATGACGACGCGGACCATTGGGCGCCCTATAGATATGTAGGTCTCCACCAAATATAATGAATAAGGTGACGCCAGAGAAATATCTCACCAGAAACCAGTTGGCAGGGAGGCGAGCTTACTGCCAAAATTCCTTCATAAAAACCATAAATAGATAATAAATATATAAAATAAAATAATTGCACAACTAAAAGAAAACCGGGCGTTCTAGTTGGATCATCGTCTCCTAAAGGTCCAACCGCATTGCCTTGTGTCCTTACGGGCAGTGTGCCACCGAATTTGAGTAAGCACTGTCCAAGCAGATTCAAGTCTTGGGCATTAAACAGTATGGAGGAAATGAAGATCTATACTTACAACGTAAGAACCCTCTCAAAAGACCACAGGCTGGAGAGATTAATGAAAGAAATATAACAACATCAAGTTGGACATCGTGGAACTGAGCGAAGTCCGAAGAGTGGAAGAAAAGCTGATACAATTACAAGATAGCCCCACCTGTTCTACTATAGAAGTAAGGACAAAGAAAGATCTAGTGGAATAGGATTCTTGATAAACCGAAAGGTTGCTGGTTATGTAGTCAAATATTTTCCAAAAGCGTATAGATCGTAAATGGACCTAGATAATTCCAAATGGAACAACAAAGAACGAAATCGACTTCATATTAGGAGATGAGAGCAGGAGCGTTAATAATGTTACGGTTATCAATAAAGTCAACATAGGTAGTGACCATAGAATGGTAGGTTGCACAGCTAAATCAAATTTTAGATAAGAGAAAAACAAACTAGTTTTCAAAAAGAAAATAAACCTCGCGAAGGTTAAAGATAACAAGAAGAAATTTCAGTTAGAAATTGAAAATAAATTCGAAGCTCTAAGAACTAATGAGGACACCTTAGAAAATATGAATTTGAATTTGACAAATATTATAAGGGAATCGACTGAGAAAGTAGGAAGTACAGAAAACATTAGAGAAAACAAATACTCCGAAGCTACAAATGACCTAATTAAAAGAAGAAATATGCATATTAAAAGTAGGAGAGATTAAATAGAGAGAGTAGAACTAAACAAGCTTATTAACAAAAGGCAGAAATCAGAGAAAGAAAAACATGGAAGAAATAGAGGAAACTACCCGGAAAGGTAAAAATATTAAAGGGATCGAGCGCAGACATGCTTTAGGAAGACAACAAATGATATGTTTGAAAGCTAGAAATGGAAAGACTATTCAATGCAGAGACAGAATGGCAAAAGGAATAGAAGAATTTTTCCAAGAGCTTTACTTGTCGAAGACTGTAGTTGAGTCAGTAAATTCATCCGTAGACGTTAGTAGTGTACCAGAGATTACAAAGGAAGAAGTCAAGCTTGCTCTAAAAAATATGAGAAGAGGAAAAGCACCTGGGAAAGATGGTATATCGATAGATCTCTAGAAAAACGCAGGGAAAGAGGTTCATATTAAATTAGCTCAGTTGTACACTCATTGCTTACGTCAAGAAAGCGTTCCTGAATCATGGTGTAATGCTATAGTGATTTTGCTTGATAAGAAAGGAGACCAGAAGGACCTTAGTAGCTACCGACCGATTAGCTTGCTATTAAATGTATGTAGAGTATTCTTCAAGATCCTTACAAATAGACTAAGCCAAGTTTTAGATGGAAACTAAAGAACAGGTAGGCTTTAGAAGCGGATATTCGACTTCAGACCATTTGTAGGCGATGAACCAACTAATCGAGAAAACGACAGAATACAATATACCCCATTATTTAGTTTTTATGGATTACGAGGCCTTTGACTCGGTAAAACAAATAGCAATACTAAATTCGCTACACAGATCGTAAGGGTTCTAGAAAATATTTATGCGAAAGGTACCGTTATAATTCGACTACATAAAGACACAGGAAAGATAAAAATGGAGAAAGGAGTACAGCAAGGCCATACAATTTCCCCCAAATTATTTACAGCTTGCTTGGGAGATATTTTCAGAAGGTTAAATTGGGAAGAGAAAGGTTTGAAGAGTAATGGTAGATATTTGAATCATCTAATATTTGCGGATGACATTATTCTTATTTCAGAAAGAGCAGAAGACTTCGAAGATATTCTGAGTGATCTGAATAAGGAAAGTCTCAAAGTAGGTTTAAAATGAATAAGAGTAAAACGAAAATAATGTTCAGCACGAAATTTCAAAGTAAAGAGTTTATAATTGATGGTGAGAGTCTTGAATATGTTGAAGAGTACACTCATTTAGGCCAGATGGTGAAAGTGACCAAAGATTATGATAATGAAATAAAAAGACGTATTACAATTGGTTGGAAAGTATTTGGTAACTATAATAAAATCCTAAGAGTCTCTCTACCTTGATGTTTGTGACATAAAATTTACAATCAATGCATCCTCCAAGCAATAATCTACGGGTGTGAGACTTGGAAACTGACGAAGGCGATGGAAACAAAGTTAATGAATATACAGAGGAGAATGGAGAGATAAACGATGGGAATAACACTGAGACCAAAAGAAAACAAGTTGGGTGAGAGAGCAGACTAGAATGAAATATATTGTGGAGGCGATAAAAGAGAGAAAGTGGAATTGGGCAGGTAAGTTAGTGTGAACAACTGATGAGCGATGGAGCAAGTGTGTTACTGATTGGACGCCGCGAGATGGGAAGCATGGAAAAGGGAGACCAGACAAAAAGTGGAGAGACAAGAAAGAGAAATTTGCAGGAGTGATGTGGTAAAAGTTGACGCGGTCGTGTGACTCATGTAATATATATACATATATATATATATATATATATATATATATATATATATATATATATATGAATATATACTGTATATATATATATATATGGTGCCGTCGATTGATTAGTGTTTAACCAAGAGCACCTGCAATGGGAGTGATCAGAGATACCCACATCAGGACGATTTGGGAAATAAGAAATCAAGGTATACGCTGCCACCACCCAATCGTCTATAAATGGAAACTGCTCCTTGTTATTCACGTCTGACTCCGTCCCCTTTCCTCAGGTCGTTCGGGGTTGGTTCTGGGTAGCGAAAAGGCCTATGCCCAAGTGAGTAAAAGAATATAAGTGAAGGTTTTCTGTGTTAATTATTACACTGAAGCAAAAATATAGTAAGAAAATACAAAAGTATATTGTGGTTTTCTCCAACTAGACAATCTATTGATCCTTACAGTATGAAAAATATATGGGTATGCGAGATATTTAATAACAGTTTTTTTTTTTGTTTTTTTTTTTGCTTATGGGCATCATAAGTAAGGTCACAGGCACGTGGAAAAACGTAGTTATTTACGCTCCAACCTTCCGGTCACTGTATAAGTCTACTTACAATATTGTGTCTACTTTCAATCCCGTATTCTTATTAGAGAACGATCACAGACAGAATTGTACTCTAAGGATTACACTCTCATAGCTAATGTATATATGCGTGACGCCGTCTAACTCATTTCACGCAAAGTGTTTGTGGAGTACACTCCCTTAAACCCTTTTTTTCCCCTTTTATCGGGATAGTTTTTGGCATCAGACTCAAAACTTAATAATAATGATAACTATCTACCTACTATATCTGCACTATATCATTTAACTCACATATTGACATTTATTTTCATTAATATTACAGAGCGTACACATACCTTTTATCGGGATATTTTTTGGCATCAGACTAAATTTTTAGCTGCGCAAAAGAAAAAAAACAAAAAAAAAAAACGAGACGGCTATGTGTTCGTATCTATGGGTAAACTACTAACCTCCCCTGTTGTATTATTTCGTAAAACTTCATTTCGCTTCTCAACACAGCCCCTAGCTGCTACAATCTCTTCCTAAACTATTTCTCTAGTGGAATCCTGAACCGAAAGTTGGGAATTTTTCCTATTACTCTTAAAATTAATGGTCCTAGTTTACGCCTCTGTCCGAACGTGTCAGTAATGTCACGGGTGGGCGGAGCTACGGTGCGCCCGCTATGTTTGAGAACATTCTAAAGTCGTCTCCAAGATTAGTTGAACCAAAATCAGTTGAAATATATTTGTAGCTACCTCCTATTGTATGTTTTTCTTCAATGATTATAGTAAGGTTCTTTGCCAACACATCTTGATGGGTAGACACAGAACAAAATAAATCCATGATCTATTAAGGCTCTATTTTCTACTTTGCTTCTTGGTTGAATAAAACCGTCACGACGTCCATACTACCCAGTCTCTCAAGTCAACACTCCAATAAATAAATAGATAAATAAAACGAAATTCCAAAAATAATATCCCTTCAAAATTCCTGTCCTTACATATATATATATATATATAATGTATATATACAGTATATATATATATATATATATATATATATATATATATATATATACATATATATATACACACGCATATATTCATACATAGACATACATACATACATACATACACATATACATACATACATACATACATACATACATACATACATACATACATACATACATACATACATACATACATACATACATGCATACATGCATACATACATACATACATACATACATACATACATACATACATACATACATACATACATACATACATACATACATACATACATACATACATACATACATACATACATACATATATGTATGTATGTGCGTATGTGTGCGTCTATATGGGTGATCCTTTCTACATTAGCCAACTGCTTCTATCGTATGTCCCTATGGATGGATTGGGGGCTCACGATCCCTCCCTCCTTCGAGCCTCCGGGCCGCCCTCGGGTTGGTTGCTTGCCTGATGTGACAGAAGCCTTCTCGGAGACAAAGAGCTTTTCATTACCTTCCGAAGCCATCTGTGCCTCTCGTTATTACAGACCCGTTTTAATCACTTCCGTAAAAGGGACTTGGATGCCTCGGCCTGTCTCATTCTTTTCTTTTTCTGTAACACTTTTTGCCTGTCTGCATCCCAGTACCCGAGTGTGTGTTTCTTTGTGTGTGTGTGTGTGTGTGTGTGTGTGTGTGTGTGTGTGTGTGTGTGTGTGTGTGTGTGTGTGTGTGTGTGTGTGTGTGTGTGTGTGTGTGCGTGAGTCGTTATTCTAACTGTCGTGGGGAGGGAGTTGAGTGTGTGTGCGTGTAAGGTCACATTACCCATAGATCGGTCATACATGGGCTGTGAGCTCTACTCCGAGGGGAAATAGCTGTTGATCACGAGTCCAAGACGTGATCCATGACCATGGTGAATCTCTCACACACACACACACACACACACACACACACACACACACACACACACACACACACACACACACACACACACACACACACACACACACACACACACACACACACACACACACACACACACACACACACACACACACACACACACACACACACACACACACACACACACACACACACACACACACACACACACACACACACACACACACACACACACACACACACACACACACACCACACACACACACACACACACACACACACACACACACACACACACACACACACACACACACACACACACACACAAACACACACACACACACACACACACACACACACACACACACACACACACACACACACACACACACACACACACACACACACACACACACACACACACACACACACACACACACACACACGCACGCACACACACACACACATATGCACATGGTCAGGCAGCCACATATTACTCCATGATGCACGTAGTAATATATTACTTTGTAATGCAGAGTTTCATTACCGTTTTCGTGATGGAAAAAAACAACACCAACGAGATTATTAGAAATTACCTTAATAGCACCCAATTATACTTCTTCGGACAAGGCACAAGAAGGGAACAAGGTACGACAAGGAAATAGTAACCGCTACAACGTAAGAAAGCTAATTCCAACTCCCCTCCCACAAGAGTTGGAGTAACGACTCGCAGCGCAGCGATACTGAAATTATTTTAACCCTGGGTAGGTATTCGAACTCAGACAGCTGTGTTAGCAGATACAAACGCTACCACTGCGCCGTCGTGTGTGTTTGTGTGTGTGTGTGTGTGTGTGTGTGTGTGTGTGTGTGTGTGTGTGTGTGTGTGTGTGTGTGTGTGTGTGTGTGTGTGTGTGTGTGTGTGTGTGTGTGTGTGTGTGTGTGTGTGTGTGTGTTGTACAATAGACCCTAGACTACATATACTTTGAGGAGTACCCATTACCAACCCCTTACAGGGTCTCGAATTTTTACAATGATTAATGTAGTCACTTCACTCAGAAATTTTCGGTCAGGATTATAGACTTATGAGCTTCACGAACGAAATAGCTTGACACCTGTGACAACACTTCATTAGGTGACAGCACCACACTGACCCGGGCGAAGTATGCCACCCATCCCTCCCTATGTCACACTCCCATGGGAGATAGTCTATCCCCCTCCCTCTGCTAAGACCTCAGATACACACATTCATTTTAGTATGTATGTGTGACATTAACCAGAGCATAGTCTTTAACCATTCAACCAGGTGGAGAGGATGATGTGAATACCTCAATTATTACCCGTGTTGCATTGCAAATAATTCAGACTTTCAGTGTGAGCTGGAGTTATTATAGTGAGCCAGTGAGGTAATATTTTCTAGAGTCCGGTATTGAATATTCTCTATCCAGAAAATATTTTGTAGTTTGAACCTAGTTAAATTGTAGTCATTAGATGCAATGGGCTCATTAGCTTGTACATCAGTTATAATATTTTCGCTGCTAGTGATCACAAGGTTCAGTATATTCCCTTGCCTTGTGGGTTCTTTCACATGCTGTCATCGAGAAAGTCTGCCAAGCGACTACCTTCAGTGCCATGCACTCTTCCAATTAATGTCAGTACAATTGAAATCTTCTATCATCTGCACGTCACGACTGCAGAAGCTACATATTTCTTGGAACGTGTTATCTGGCATTTACCTGCATGTCACTCCATTTTTTGTCCGTTTCTTTAAACATTTTTATTGTTTGTCCGTTTTTTAGTTGATTTAACTCATAAACGATAATAAATCATTTGCTTTACCTACCTTTGTCCACAGGCATTGATATTACTTTTGAAAAATAACGCAACACTTACTACTTTCTTATTTCTATTTTATCTTAACCATAATTTTGAACCCTGGAATATTAGACTCCAAAGGCTTTACCAGTCAACCATATTTCAATAATTTCTGTAATATCAAGATCTTCACCCATGATGTACGCTTGGGCTTCTTGTTTTTTCATTATTTTATCTTATTTATTCTATTTTATTTTTGTATTGTGGACACTGATGTACACGATTTTTGAAAATCGAGGTTATTTGCAACACTTTTTATTGATCAGCTCTTGTTTGGGTTCTAACATGGTCCTCCTGTTATGTCCAACTTTTTCTCACTTTGAGTCTCCACCCTAGAAAAGGAGCTGCTTCACTACAAATACCCAGAAGGTGATCTACAATAATAACTTTGCCACAGGGAACACAATGGATCCCGCCAGAAGCATGAAGGTCAAGGTGATTGGAAAACAAACACCAAAAGTTTGAGAATAAATAAATGAAAACAAAAGAAAACAGAAATCCAACTGCATGAATAGCATGCAATAGCCTTTGACCTCTATAGTTCTAGTGAACATAATAGTAATAATAATGATAATAGTAATAATAATTATGATAATGATAATGGTAATGTGGATAGGAGGTAAAGGGAACACGGGCTGAGGGAAATAATTTTATTCCTGAATAGTTTCGCCTGAGTGGCTTCTTCAGAAGAATATAGTTTGAAGTCAAGTTGGTCAATATATATATAGCCCATTCGACCTCATCTGTCGGTGTGATGAGCTATTGCAGCGGGCTCTGTGGATTAGGGGCTCTGTGTTTATTGTTCATGACGACAAAGCGTGCTGCTGCTTTAGCCCATATTAAATCCCCAGTCCTCTTATTGGTGTTATCATGGAAGTTGATAAAAACGGACTCCATCGCCTTTTTTTCTTGCCGTGTAATGTTATCCATGAGAATTTTTGCCTGGTCCCATTTCGGTAGATGGCCTCTTTCGTAGACATGGTTTACTATTGCACTACTAACCCTGTGGTGCCTTACATCTGCTCGGTGTTCTTTTAATCTGGTGTCTAAGCCTCTGCTAGTTTCACCGATGTATTTCCTGTCACATCCACCACACGGGATTTCGTATACTTCGCTGTTTATATTTAAGTTTGTTTGTTTTCTTGATTAAAAGGTCCTTCACTTTCGTACCTGTAGAAGTCGCAAGACGAATGTTGGAGGACGATAAGATTTTGTCTAGGTCTCTCGTTAGAATGGAATTTGGGACCACCCAATACTTAGTGTTGGACTTTTCTCTTTTGTTGCATAGTATATTACGGGCCTTCTCCTCCAGGTTGCAAAGTAATCCTTTGGGGTATTTGAGTCCGTATTAATAAGGTCAGGATATGGCGTTAAATTCAAAGTTTATAGGAAACCGACGAATAAAAATGACTTCATTCATTACTACAGTACACATGATAAGAGGACAAAGACTGGTGTGGTGATAGGCCTGTTCTTAAGAGCATTTCGTATTTGCAGTGACGAATTTATAGCGGATGAAATTAAAATGACAAAAACAACTTTTGAAGGAGAGCTTTGTGTTGTGTCTGCAGATTTGAGGAAGTATATGACACGTTTCCAAAGAGAGTCTGATCTCTGCGCTGTGGCAACGCGCGCTTGTGTAAGTTACTAAAATAGAATTCTGAGTGGTGGTCACAACATGGCGACTGAGAGCGTCTGCAGCTATGTTCACTTTTCCTTGAACAAAATGAAAGGTTGGTATGAACTCTTGTACGATAAGGAACCAGCAGGCAAGTTTTCCTGAAAGATTCTTTCCTTTGAAGAGGTGTGAGATTGAAGGATGATCTGTATATATGTGTATTTCGTGACCAAGGGTGAAATGCTTGGGTGCGTATATAACTGCTAAACCATCTATGTCTGTGACTGAGTAATTTTGCTCGTGTTTGTTGAGTGTACGACTCGCATAGGCAATTGGTCTGAGTTTTGTGCCGTGTTGTTGCATGAAGACTGCGTAAATTCTTGTGTAGAACGCAACAGTGTATGTAACGTCTGTAAAATCCTGACAGACCAAGGAATGAACGTATGTGTTCTACATAAATAGGACTTGTAAAGTCAATGACTTCCTTGACCTTGTCCTGCGAGGTTAAAGTTATTGTGAATTAAGTACTTGTCCCAGGAAACGTATTTCTTTCTAAAGGAGGGGACACTTCTTAAGCTTCAGTTTAAGACCAGCTTTTGTTAGTCGTGAGAAAATAGTGCGTAGAGTGTGTAATGGATTTGGAAGCGATGATCACGTCATCGAGGTACATGAACACTGAATGACCTATGATACCTACAAGTACTGTGTGAATAAGTCGTGTGAACACTGAAGGAACTGAAAGGAGACCCATGGCTAGTCGTTTGAAGTGTTAATGACCTGTGGGTGTGCTAAAGACTATCAGAGGCATAGACTCTGAAGCAAGGGGATCTGGAAATATTCTGACATAAGGTCCAAGATCGTGAGCAGTACGTTGTTTTCATCGGCGGAGTGGAATAGATCTTATGATACAGGGATTGGATGTCTATCTGGTATGGTGAGTTTATTTAACTCTCTGAAGTATACTACAGGGCGGAAGGAACCATCGTGTTTGGGTACAACAAAGAGGTGGGAGTTCCATTTGTTGACAGATGATTCAATAATATCTTGCGCACTCATGTCTTGGATATGTATTTCTTCAATCACGTGCTTGCTGTGTGGTAATCTGTATGCGGGAATGTAAGGTGGTTTAGAGTTCTCACAGAGGGATATATGATGCTGAATAAGATTAATGACCCCAAGGCCTTTACCTTGAGTGGCAATGGTATGTCTGAACTTGTTGCAAACTGCAAACAAGTCGTCTTGTGGACCAGGGAAGTCTATGGGGTTAAAATTTGATACATCAATGGGTTCTTGTGCTGTAAGCACGTCGGAAATTGTGATACAAACTTGAGTAGTGTGTAATTTGTCATCCATGTCTTTGATGAGTGAAGGATATACTTCGAAATTGGAAATGTTTGTACCAACTGTGAGATGGAGGGAGAGCGTTAGTGTCATTGGCAATGAAAATGCAAGTATTACCTTTCTTTGGCATAAAACTGATGGCTGAAAGCAGGGAAATGCCATTGACACAATAAGTTTCTGGCATAAAGAGTACATCGGTGTCTTGCGCTTGGAAAATTCGTATGTGTATTATTGTATACTCACGAGGGAACAACATTTTTGGGCTGATAAGCAATGCGTAAGTGTGCTTTAATGTAGGTTATCATCTCCTTTGATGTCCAGCGTGCACACGCGCACACGAACGCATATAGAGTGAGCGTGAACTTTGAAGATACTCTCCAGAGACCATCTATTATGACGGATCTCCCAAGGGACAGTCCATTGTCACTAAGTGACCAGAGGACCCAACTTTTCCAGCCAACGCCCGAACCGAACAATAGTCTTCGCCGCACCTTGGGTCAGACACCCGAAACAGCTGCTTGATCAAAATAAGCTGCCAGTGCTTAGGGGAACACATGCGCTGAACGGCCTCGCTCATGTTCTGCGCGACCAACCTTTCTAATATTTTTCCTAAATAAGAATATGGCAACAGCCTACTTGTACAATTGTAAATATGTTTAATCTGGTAATCCTCACCCTGAGTCTTCCTCGGAGGTTGCACTGTATATGTAGACACACACACACACACACACACACACACACACACACACACACACACACACACACACACACACACACACACACACACACACACACACACACACACACACACACACACACACACACACACACACACACACACACACACACACCTCTCTCCCACACTTCGTTCGGTAGAAGTAATAAATCAATAATAAAGAGTTCTATGGTCGCCCTTACCTGGAGATGCAAGAATTTGCAAGGTCAGCTGACGAAGGTGTTGCCGTATTTGTCGCGAAGAATATGGTCAAACGTGACTGACGGACTGACGGACCGACTTCGGACATGTCGCTCCGGTTTGAGCAGGTCCGTTACATTTTCCTGACCTTGGTCACGACCCACTCCGAGAGCAACACACACACACACACATACTGTACACACGTACGAGCACACACACACACACACACACACACACACACACACACACACACACACACACACACACACACACACACACACACACACACACACACACACACACACACACACACACACACACACACACACACACACACACACACACACACACACACACACACACACACACACACACACACACACACACACACACACACACACACACACACATATATATATATACACACACACATACACACACATACACACACACACACACACACACACACACACACACACACACACACACACACACACACACACACACACACACACACACACACACACACACAAATATATACACACACGTACGCATGCATGCACACACACACACACACACACACACACACACACACACACACACACACACACACACACACACACACACACACACACACACACACACACACACACACACACACACACACACACACACACACACACACACACACACACACACACACACACACACACACACACACACACACACACACACACACACACACACACACACACACACACACACACACACACACACATGGTCAATCTTATTTTGAAAATTGTTATCACAATTTGGAAGACTTAGACAAACTAGAGCAATGATCTCAAAGGTTGATAACGAAACTCAACCCATGTAATTGAAAATTAATGTAACCGAAATCAAAACTCGAGAAATGGTCTCAAAAATGAGTCATGAATCTGAACCAAGATAAGCGAAAGCTAACACAATTGAAATAAAAACTAATGTTGCACGTTAATTAAAAAGATAAACGTAATTTGGGAGTGCAAAGGTATTTAATGAATTATCAACTGTGTTTCTGTGTCAGAGAAAGCAAATAAAATTCTTGGATTTATAGCACAATCTGTTGACTTGTACAGTCCAACGACCATAAATCTATTATGCGGATCATTACTCCGCCCACGTTTGGAATGCGTCATTTCCAAATCTCATTAAAGACAAAGATTGAAAGGGGTCCAATGGCGAGACACAAAACTAATGCCAAATGTAAGAAACAAATAATACAAAAACCCGTAAAATACTTTTAATATATCTTACCCTAGCGAGAGAGAGAGAGAGAGAGAGAGAGAGAGAGAGAGAGAGAGAGAGAGAGAGAGAGAGAGAGAGAGAGAGAGAGAGAGAGAGAGAGAGAGAGAGAGAGAGAGAGAGAGAGAGAGAGAGAGAGAGAGAGAAGAGAGAGAGAGAGAGAGAGAGAGAGAGAGAGAGAGAGAGAGAGAGAGAGAGAGAGAGAGAGAGAGAGAGAGAGAGGGGGGGGGGAGTTTTGGGGGGTGTTATGCGGACCTTTAAGACTGTAAAAGGAATGAATAACATCACAATTTGGAATTTGGAAATTTTACATACACATTACTAACCAGACGAGAAATAGCCCAGTGATTTAAAACTGTCAGGAGTATATAATCTAATAGGTATAAACAATATCATTTATTGCAAAGGTAATGAGTGTAACAAACTTCACTCCAACGCGATTGTTATAGTTAGAAGTTTTAAATTTTGCTCTGAGAAACACCGAATATAAAATTTGTTGTTCGATTATTTTGTCTTGTTTTATCATACTGGGTATTAGTTAATTTATTAGTTTGATTGTAATCAAATAAACAAATTAACAAATGAGTAATTATATATTTGTTTAGTGTATGTGTACAGACACACACACACACACACACACACACACACACACACACACACACACACACACACACACACACACACACACACACACACACACACACACACACACACACACACACACACATACACACACACACACACACACACACACACACACACACACACACACATATATATATATATATACATATATATATATGCATATATCATCATCGGACTCAGTCAGTCACGACTGACCATGGGTAAATATATCCATCCATTAGTTTTCCAGACTGTCTGCTCGGCTTGAGCAGCTCCTCTCATGAATGTATAGAGACTATAGACCGATGCGAGAGTGACAGTCGCCGTCGCATAGGTCGCTTCTGTGTGCTGATTTTGGTCTATTGACTGTCGTTTCCTTTCTGTGAGCTCGCTTTTCTGCTGCCACAGCAGACAACTTCTCTTCACCAGTCAGCAGCTGTTTGTGAAGCGTGCTTCTCCAGCTGGTGCGGTCGGCTGCGATGTCCTCCTAGGAGTTGGTGTTGATGTTGAGTGCGTTCATGTCTCTCTTGCACACATCCTTGTATCTCAGCTGTGGGCGGCCTAAGCCTCTCTGTCTTGTGGCAAGCTCTCCGTGGAGGGTGTCTTTTGGGATTTGGCCATATTCCATGCGGCAAACGTGACCTAGCCGGCGCAGCCGACGTTGTCTCAGCAAGGTGTACATGGTGGGAAGGCCAACGCGAGACAGGACGTCAGTGTTGGTCATCTTGTCTTGCCAGGAGATGCCAAGTATGCGTCGAAGGCTTCTGAGGTGGAAGGAATTGAGCCTTTTCTCCTGGCAGGCATGAGTGGTCCATGTCTCGCTGCCGTATAGTAAGGTGCTGAGGACGCAGGCATTGTGCACAGCCGTTTTCGTCTTCATGGTCAGCTTGGGGTTGGTCCACACTCTTGATTTGAGGCGAGCGAGTGTTGTGGCTGCCTTCCCGATCTTCTTGTCGATCTCAGCGTCAAGGGAGAGATTATCGGTGATGGTGAATCCAAGGTACGTGAACTGGTGAACAACATCGAGTTCATGGTCGAAAACAGAGTTGTTTTAAATGGAAAAACTTCTGGATGGAAAAGTGTTGCAAGTGGAGTTCCTCAGGGTTCCGTTCTTGGGCCACTTCTATTCATAGTATATATAAGTGATATAGACCATGGACTAAAATCTACTGTTTCCAAATTTGCTGATGATACAAAACTGTGCGGAGTGGCAAATGATCACTCAAACCAATTAGATATTCGAGAAGATTTAGATCAATTACAGCAATGGTCTGAAAAGTGGCTAATGAAATTTAACACAAGTAAATGCAAGGTAATGCACATAGGTAAAAATAACAGTAAGTACGATTACAAGTTATTTGGAAATTCGTTAACAAAAGTGGATAGTGAAAAAGATCTCGGCGTAATTATCAGTAACGACCTCAAATTATCCAAGCAGTGTATTTCAGCCTCTGAGAAAGCAAATAAGATTCTGGGACTGATTG
This sequence comes from Oratosquilla oratoria, assembly GCF_046742065.1. Classification (NCBI taxonomy): domain Eukaryota; kingdom Metazoa; phylum Arthropoda; class Malacostraca; order Stomatopoda; family Squillidae; genus Oratosquilla; species Oratosquilla oratoria. The sequence continues at coordinate 8,993,064 of NC_134783.1, forward strand.
CGCGATCTTTTGATTTCAAAAGTCCATCACTCATTAACAAGTTATATAAATCGTTAGTTCGTCCACATTTGGAATATGCTGTTTCCGTATGGTCACCGAATCTCATTAAAGACATCGACAGACTGGAAAAAGTACAACGGCGAGCCACAAAACTGATTCCAAATATCAAAAATAAATCATACGAAAATCGACTAAAGCACATGAATCTGTTTTCCCTAAAAAAGCGTAGACTCAGAGGTGACTTGATACAGGTCTTTAAGATTTTAAAGGGAATTGACAACATCAAAAGTGACAAAATTTTCACACTGAATGAGAATCAGACAAGAAACAATGGTCTCAAACTGTCCGGAAATAGATTCAATTTGGAAGTAGGTAGAAACAACTTTGCCAACCGTGTAGTTAATGAATGGAATAAACTTCCTGCACAGGTAGTGCAATGTAGTTCAGTTCGAAGCTTTAAGAATCATTTAGATAAATACCTAAGTAAGATGCTGTAATGATTATAATTTATCTTATACTATTTGTTTTTGTTTTGTTATAATTTGTCGGTCTGATTTTCATTTATTATTAGTTATATGTCAATTTATTATTATTTACTATTTACCTGTTTGTTTATTATTTTAACTATACCTATGCATTTATTTATGTATTTTATTTGTTATTTACATTATTATATTTTTTATATATTATTTTATTATTAATATTATTATTATTTTTTTTTTTGCATCCGACCTAGATATGGATCAAAAGGTCTCCTGTCGGCATGCTCCGCCTTTGTAATCCTTTGTAGTCGTCGATGGTGATGACTGGTGGCGCAGGTGTGTCTTGACTAAGGACCGGTCTTCTCCAGACTGATGGTTAGCGCGAGATCTTTGAAGACCTGGGAAGGACGGTCTATTAGTAGCTACAGTTACCGTTGGGTGTGTGTCACCACTGCTGCGTCATCAGCGAACAGCCTGTCTCTGATGAGGGCTTCACGAACCTTTGCCCTCGCTTTTAGGCGGGCGAGACTGAAGAGCCTGCTGTCTCATCTGGTCCGCAGGTATACCCCCTCTTGTGTTGTGCTGAATGCGTGTTTCAGGAGGAGAGCGAAGACGATCCTAAAAAAGTTGGGGCGAGCACGCATCCTTGTTTGACCCCGCTGCGTATATTGAAGGGCTTGGAAATGTTGCCATTGAACTACACGGTCCCCTTCATGTTGGTGTGGAAAGACAGGATTAAGCTGTGCAGTTTTGGGGGACAGCCGATCTTTCTGAGAGCCTTGAAAAAACCATCTCTGCTGACAAGGTCGAAGGTCATGGTGAGTTCGATGAATGTGACGTACAGGGGCGTCCGCTGCTCTCTGCACTTCTCCTGGAGTTGACGGAGGGAGAAGATTATGTTTACTAAGAACCTTTTAGTTCGGAAGCCACAGCGTGATTTCGGGTGGACACGCTCAGCCAGTTTCTGCAGTCGGATCAAGAGTATCCGAGCGTAGACTTTGCCTACGATGCTGAGTAGGGAGATGCCTCTGTAGTTGTTGGAGTAGCTCCTCTCGCCATTGTTCTCGTATAGGGTAACGATTTTGGTATCTCTCATATCCTGCGGCGCAACTCCCTCTCTCCAGCACTGGCGGAGGATTTCGTGCAGAGGCTGCAGTAAGGTAGTCTTGCAGTGCTTGTTAAGGTCTGGGAGAATACTGGCGCTGCCTGGTGCCTTTCTTGTTGCCAAACTGTCAATGACCTTATTGAGTTAATCCACAGTTGGCTCTGCATAGAGTTCTTCCATGACTGGCATGCACTCAATTGCGACAACGCTTTCAAGAGCGACTGACCAGCAGAAGATGTGACCCCGAGTGGGCCCCGCACTCACCTGACCTTAACCCCCCAGATTTCTATCTGTGGGGTTATTTGAAAGACCACGTCTATGAGAACAACCCCCAGACAATCATGGACTTGAAAGCTGCAATAACAACAAGGATCAGAGAGATTCCAGGGGCAGAGTGTGTCCGCGTGGTGAATAATTTTGCACGGCGCATTCAGGAGTGCCTCCGTCAACGCGGTAGACATTTGGAGCATACATTTGAACGTCGCTGACATGTGGACCACCCAACCGAAATAATTCAAATTTTCAGAACTTAATTGTTATTATCTTACGTTGATGTGTATAAAAAATGAACTCAATCCATTTACATTTGTATCAGTTGTGGGTACTTTTATGGGTTGCATTCATTTTGGGTCACCCTGTAGACCATGGCGGAGCAGTACCTTACTGCCTGGAGGCTGCCTAGCTTGAGGCGGGCGATAGCTGTCCAATGAGTTTCGAAGATCTCTCCCACCGTCAGAAGCAAACTCTGGCGCCGCATTCTACGCCGATTGAGTGATGGCTTATAACTGGTTTCTGTTGCTTCCCGTGTTTTGACGACACCAAATGAATGGCAAAGCTGGAGTGGTGTAGTGTGGTGGTGTGAACGGATGTAAGCCTGGGCACTGTGGTATGGAGGACAAGCTGTCGCCCATGCAATATGACCCTCCTCTCCATCTTGATGACGGACCCAAAGGAACAGCAGGGCTGCTACAGTTTAATGCCAACGAGGTCGCGGGAGCTACCAAAACAAAGTTGAAATCAACGACGAACTACCAAAGGACTCCGGATTTATTAGGGTTTACTCCGGAGTCATTTCCTAAAGAGGATGACTACAAAACACCAGAGGTTTGAATTCGGAGTGTACGCCCTCCCAGGTAGGTTGCCGACCAAGGCTAAGGGGCCCTATATACCCCAAAACAGCAGAAGTATCCTCAATGGCCCAAACTGCCGGCCAAGTGGTGCAGTATAAACACAAAGGAATACAATGGCGGAGCATGCCGACAGGAGACCTTTTGGTCCATAACACCACCCCCTCACATAGTTTAACCCGCCACCTAAGGCGGTGTACCGGGGTGTGGAGCTTGGAGCCAACACGTGAGAGATTTAGGATATGGATGAAGACCAGCTGGAACGCAGCTGATGGACACTAAAAGTGCTACATCAATCTGCTCCCTATACCCCATATATATATATATATATATATTTAATATGTATATATATATATATATATATATATATATATAAATACATATATATATATATATATATATATATATATGTATATATATAAATACACACACACACATACATATATATGCAGAAAAAACCACTGGGAAATAAGAAGCTTAGTCCGAACGTTTTCGTCTATTTAAGACATTATCAAGGAATACACAGTTACAGAGACAAAGGTGGATATATATATACATATATATAAACGTATATGTAAACATCGGCTCTACCTGATTGTGAAGCATCTTGTGTGTACTTCCCATGTTCCTAGCTTGGCTTTTTCTTTATGTATATATATCCACCTTTGTCTCTGTAACTGTGTATTCCTTGATAATGTCTTAAATAGACGAAAACGTTCGGACTAAGCTTCTTATTTCCCAGTGGTTTTTTCTGCATATTATTTTCACGTGTGCTTGTGAATTATTGCAATACATATATATACAGTATATATATATACATACATATATACATATATACATGTATATATACATACATATTTGTATATATATACATATATACATACATACATATATCAAAGGTTTTTCCCCCCCTTACATAGGGGGTAGCCAAAAAGAAAAAGGCATAGAAAACATTCCCACCCATTCCATTTCCTATATATTCCACTCCCCTCCACCCTCCTTCCTCCCTCCCATCTTGGCATATATATATATATATATATATATATATATATATATATATATATATATATTTATATATATTTATATGTATACGTATATATATATATATATATATATATATATATATATATATGTGTGTGTGTGTGTGTGTGTGTGTGTGTGTGTGTGTGTGTGTGTGTGTGTGTGTGTGTGTGTGTGTGTGTGTGTGTGTGTGTGTGTGTGTGTGTGTGTGTGTGTGTGTGTGTGTGTGTGTGTGTATGTGTGTAAACTTGTCTTGGTGTTCCAAGAAAACATTGCCAGTACCTTAACACTCCCGAAAAGGTAAAGCCTTACTTAAAGATTACCTTGTTCATAGGCATAGTATACCACACACACGGGTATAACGTATACCACCAAAGAGAACATACCAGATATGCTCACTCACAGAAACCCCCACGTACCAGAAAGCCCTAATTTGGAAGGGATTTTAGTGTAGTTGAGAGGACTCGCACACACGCATATAGAACGAGAAGTACTTCAACGTCCTCCCGGCCAATTCTTCAGGGACCATCTATTGTTCCTCCAGATCTCAAACAAGAGACATTCAATTATTTCTACCAAAGGTGTTTCCAGGCAACACTTGCTCGAGCAATAGAAGTCGCCAGCGCTTGAACAATAGGTCTCGCCTGCGTTTTGTGGAAACGCCCTGACACCTGCATCGAACAATAGAGACAGTTCTACTTGATTGCAATGAGAAGGGTGCCTGTCCGGCGCCATCATCATCGCTCAAATCCGACGCGACGAACCCCTTTTTATGTACCGATCAGTATATGGCACCACTGTAAATTTGTGTATATGTATGTAAAATCTGGTAACCCCCCGAGGTTACTTCGAAGGTTGCATTTGTCTAATATTTTTGTTCATGAATGTGTTCAAACCCCTCTTTAACTCGATATCCCGACACTGTACACGAAGCCCCCCTACGCTAAACTCAAATATACCAAACATGTCCCCCTCCTTCTACTAACTCTCCAGAAAATTCACCTGCTGCTCAAAACACCATGGCAACACAAAACCTTATCACCGTAGTCAAGGATGGGACAACAATACCTCTCTTTAACGGCAAAAGTATTCCTGTATACAATTTCTTCTTTGAGGTTGCATCAGAAATAACACGAAGAAACGCCACAAACGACAAGACTAAAATAAGCATCTTAATATCCAAAATAGATAAGAAAAACATATTATCTGTTGACATCATTCATTCTGATTTATCTGAGGAAACCTCAACCTATCATAAATTCGTGGAACACTTATTTTTCATTTATCTATTTATTTATTTTTTGCTGCTTTTGACCCCCTTGGAGCAATTTCCTCCCTATACTCTTTGGCAAAAAATTAAAATCATGGCTAACACACATACAAAAAAGGATAAAATAGCTTTAAAATTTAAAAGGGAGCTCAGAGGAAGCATCAAAAACTCAGACTGGGTCTCAAATAACAAAATATCATTGGAATACATAGTCTCGTTCATGACATACTTTCGACTACTCTCCCAATTACACCCAGACACACTCCAGAAAGCACAATTTCATTTACACTTGGTATCACACTAGGCGAATTCTCGAGGAAATTCTTTGATACGGACAAAGCTATCACTCAGATATAGAGTCAGGCAGTACCCATCGCACCCACCCACACAATAGCCCAGGTCACACGGTCCCCCTCACATAACACAAGATCAAGACATACACCTCGCACGCGATATCGCTCTCCTTCAAGGACACAAATGTTTTGTATATACTGACACAAACCAGGACACCTCGTTAATACATTTTACCATAGATACCCGTCACAACCAAACAGCCATTGCGATCATCACGGTACATGTTTTCACATGAGTAATCGTTGCCATGTGCTGCTACCACGGGGACAGCAGACATGGATTCCCAGATCGCTCTCCTGCTAGGCATTCGCGTAACACATCTGCAAGGCATTCACATAACACATCTCCTTTGTGATTTCATAATACACAGACTCAAAGCACACCAAGGACAGTTACTCCATACCCAGACATTCAATCATCAATTCTACCGGTACATACCCAGGATATCCCAGACGTATCTTCCCATTCCTTAACTTTCAATACTACGTCTAGCAACACCAAAGTGACACGGGTTCCACAATTAACATCATATCAGTACACAGTTTCCACATTTTTCGCACTGAAACAAAATGTATCACCATTTTGGAATCCCCCGACGTCAACCTCTGCAATGTAGATGAGTGCCCTTCCATTCCAGGCACTACCTACGTAGCTGATGTTTACTTTCCTGCTGATATACTCATAGGCTTAACATTGATGAAGCAACATAACATGATCATTTACACTGCTCAAAATGGCATAGTTTATCCAAATAATTTCCTATCTGCATTGCCATGAGCAATTTCTCACAAAGTCAACCACACCAACGTGGCCGAGCAGGCAGAACTTGATTTAACGTCGGTTAATTCTAGCCCCCCTTTCAAATTCACTCTGCTTCATCACACGAGGATGCACCAGCTGCTAGAACAAATGACACCGCCACCCAAACATCTTCCCACGACTCTAACTCTGCTACTTTACTGACAGCTGTGGACTTGCGTTCCAAACATAACAGACGTACTAATTCCTTCCGCATTTCAAAATCAGCAATTCCCAGGACAAAGCATCTAGTAAATACCGTTAATCTTTCACCCCCTGAGGATAACTGCTAGCCCCTCTTAGAGGAATTCAACAACAAATCAACTCCAGTCTCGGGAGTGTTATCTATATTCAAAAACACCTACGCAGTGCTTATCAGCCCAAAGACGCTGTTTCTTCGTGAGTATACAAAGACATACAAGCTTTTCAAGCACAAGATACCGATGTAGTCTGTATGCCAGAAGCTTGCCGTGCCAATGCCATTTCCCTGCTTTCAGCCATCACCTCTACGACAAAGAAAGATCATACTTGTATTTCAACTGCCAGTAGCACTAACGCACCCCTCCATATCACAAATGGTATAAGCATTTGTGATTTCGAAATATATCCTTCACGCATGAAAGTCAAGGATGACAAATTACCCACTTCTCAAGTTTGTATTCCAATTTCCGAGGTGCTCATAGCACAGGAACCCATTTATACATCACATTTCAATCCCATAGACTTCCCTGGTGCAGAAGACGACTTGTTTGCAGTTTGCAACAAGTTCAGACATACCATTACCACTCAAGGTGAATCCCTTCGTGATAACTCTAAACCACCTTACATTCCCGCATACAGATTACCACACAGCAGACACATGTTTGTAGATAACCTTATCCAAGACGTGGTTGCGGAAGACATTATTGAATCATCTATCAGTGAATGGAACTTCATCCTCTTTGTTGTCCCTAAACACAATGGTTCCTTCCGCCTTGTATTAGTTCAAAGAGTTAAATAAGGTAATCATACCAGATAGACACCCAAGCCCTCTCCTACAAGGCATCTTCTACTCCGTCAGAGAAAACAACGTAGTGCTCACGATCTTGGACCTTATGTCAGGATATTTCTAGATTCCCCGTTCTCCAGAGTCTAGGCCTCTGACATCCTTTAACACACCCACAGGTCATTATCACTTCAAACGACTAACCATTGGTCTCCTTTCAGCATCTTCAGTGTTCACACGACTTATTCACACAGTACTTGTAGGTATTATAGGTCATTCAGTATTCATGTACCTCGATGATGTGATCATCGCTTCCAAATCCGTTTGCGAACAACTAGCAAAAGCTGGTCTCTAACTGAAGGTTAAGAAATGTTCCCTCCTTCAGAAAGAAATGCGCTTCCTAGGACATGTATTTAATTCACAAAAAAATTAACCTCACAGGACAAGGTCAAGGCAGTCATTGATTTTACACGCCCTACTTCTGTAGAATACATACCGATACGTTCATTCCTTGGTCTGTCAGGATTTTACAGAGGTTACATTCAAGGGTACGCTAGTATAGCAGCACCATTAACTTCACTAATTAAGAAGGATACACTTCATTTGAACACTTGACCAAGAGAAAGCCTTATCCACAGCACCTCTCCTTGTTTTCCCAAACCACAAACTTCCTTTGATAATCTACACTGTTGCGTCCTACACAGGACTTTACGCATTCTTCATGCAACAACACGGCACAAAACTCAGACCAATTGCCTATGCGAGTCACACACACAACAAACACGAGCGAAATTACTCAGTCACAGACATAGAAGGTTTTGCAGTTATATACGCACCAAAAATTTCATCCTTGGTTACAAGATATACATATATACAGAACATCAACCAAGCCTACACCTCTTCAAAGGAAAGAATATTTCAGAAAAACTTGCCCGATGGTTCCTTATCATACAAGAGTTCATGTCAACCTTTCATGTTGTTCAAGGAAAAGCGAACATAGTTGCAGACGCTAAAGTCGCCATTTTGCGACCATCACTCAGAATTCTATTTCAGTAACTCTTACACAAGCGTGCGTTGTCGCAGCGCAGAGATCAAACCCTGTTGGGAAAATTGCATATACTTTCTCGAATCTACAGAGACAAGTGACACAGAAAGCTCTCCTACCGATATCGATAATTACACGTTAGCTGATGGCATTCTGCATCACAAAACAACACTAAGGAACAAACATGAACCAAACAGATCAGAGTTTCAACTTGTAGTCGGTGCGGATCTCATTCTAGAAGTTTTAAGGCTTATACGCGATCCCCCCATCAGTGAACACCCTGGCTAGGAGAAATGCGTTACATAAGCCAGATCCCACTACTTCTGGTTAACCATAATGAAGAATATACGTGCCTACATTGACGCTTGTCACCCTTGCGCGTTTCACAAAGGTCATATCAGTGGTCATGTTCCAATT
>NC_134783.1:9009166-9034166 GCF_046742065.1 Oratosquilla oratoria
CCTCCCAACAGACACACACTCCTGCCTTCCCTGCCCATGTCAAGTAGTCCCTAAGATTTCCGAAAGGAAATGTCAGTCCACCATATTGATCCGTGATTCAGTAATAGCTATTATATCAAACCCTTCTACATAAGCTTTACCTTTCAACAAATCTATTCTATTAATGACACTTCTGCTTTTCGTGTTAATTGAACAGAAATGATAATTTTTCATCAAAGTACTACTTAGTGTAATTAACCTAATCCTCTAGATCAAATGCCATTAATCTAGGCCTATATTCATTAATGAATTGAGCAAATGAAAGTATACTTTAATATAAATATAGGGTATATGCATACTATCAACATCCTGGAATATCTAGATATGTGGGACTTTGATCAATATGTGTGGGATTATGAACAATAGGATATTGACTATGGGATTTTGATTTGTGGGATTTTGATCTATGGGATTTTGAATGTACAGCTTTACTCTATAGAGCAATTAGGTAAATATAATTAGCAAATGCACACACACACACACACACATACGCACACACACACACACACACACACACACACACACACACACACACACACACACACACACACACACACACACACACACACGACTCGGTGGCGCGGTTTATAGAGTACTGGACTGCCAGTACGGAGGTGCGGCAGTACCTGGTTCGAATCCTGCCCAGGACCGAAATTATTTCGGTATCACTGCGTTTCGGGTCGTTACTCCGACTCTCGTGGGCGGGGAGTTGTGTGTGTGTGTGTGTGTGTGTGTGTGTGTGTGTGTGTGTGTGTGTGTGTGTGTGTGTAAGATCATAGCATTACCCATAGATCGGTCATACGAGCTCTGAGCTCTCTTCCGGGAGGGAAATAGCTGTCGATCACGAGTCCAACACGCGATCCAAAGACCAAGGTGAACACACACACACACACACACACACACACACACACACACACACACACACACACACACACACACACACACACACACACACGACTTGGTGGCGCAGTTGGTAGAGCGCTGAACTACTAGCATGGTGGTGCCCGTAGTACTTGGTTCGAATCCTGCCCAGGGCCGAAATTATTGTGGTACCGCTGCGCTTCGGGTCGTTACTCTGACTCTCGTGGGCGGGGAGTTGTGTGTGTGTGTGTGGAAGGTCATAGCATTACCCATAGATCGGACCTACGAGCTCTGAGCTCTCTTCCAGGAGGGAAATAGCTGTCGATCACGAGTCCAACACGTGATCCAAAGACCAAGTAAATACACACACACACACACACATACATACACACACACACACACACACACACACACACACACACACACGCACACACACACACACACACACGAAGCATGGTGGTGCCCGTAGTACTTGGTTCGAATCCTGCCCAGGGCCGAAATTATTGCGGTACCGCTGCGCTTCTACTCTGACTCTCGTGGGCGGGGAGTTGTGTGTGTGTGTGTGGAAGGTCATAGCTCCCTAGACTTGCAAAAAGCTTTTGACAAAGTACCACACAGAAAATTACTCAAAAAAAACTGGAACACACAGGAGGAATACAAGGGAACCTACTAAAATGGATGGAGGACTTCCTGACTGGTAGAAAGATGAGAGTAGTGCTCAGACAAAAATATTCAGATTGGAAAGAGGTGATCAGTGGAGTACCGATGGAGGACTTCCTGACTGGTAGAAAGATGAGAGTAGTGCTCAGAGAAAAATATTGATTGGAAAGAGGTGATCAGTGGAGTTCCGCAAGGATCTGTATTGGCACCAATAATGTTTGCTATTTATGTGAATGACATGGATGAGGATCTGAAATGTTACATGAGCTTCTTTGCAGACGGCGCCAAACTGTTAAGGAAAGTAGAAACTGATAAGGACTGTGAATCACTGCAGGAAGACCTGAAAAGGTATGGAACTGGAGTCAGAGATGGGAAATGGACTTTAATACTAAGAAGTGTAGCATAATGGAGTTTGGAAAAAGCAAAAACAGAATATCAGGAAAATATACAATTGGAACCAAGGAGCTAAAGAAGGCAGGATCCGAAAAAGATTTGGGAGTAAGTATCACAAATGACTTGTCCTATGATAAACAGATTAACAAAATTGTCGGGGAGGCTTACAACTTGCTAAGATCAATAAAAGTGGCATTTGCATACTTGGACGAAGACATGATAAAAAAAATATTGGTTACATTGATATGGCCTAGACTACAGTATGCGGCGACATTGTGGTCACCCAGTACCAAAAAGAATATAAAGAAAATAGAAAGAATCCAGAGAGCAGCAACAAAAATGGCACCTGTACTTGCAAACCTATCATATGAGGAGAGATTGGCTAAACTGGAGTTACCGACGCTGGAGCAAAGAAGAGAGAGAGGTGACCTACTGACCATCTACAGAATCATGAAAGCCACAGAGATACTCGATAGAGAGGACTTACTAAACTGGGACAAGAGAAACACAAGAGGACATGGAAAAAAAAAACAGCTACAGAAGAGAACTGAAGAAAAACAGTTTTCCACATAGAGTAGTGGACACTTGGAACAAACTGGATAATGAAATAGTATGCGCAAAAACCATTCATGAGTTTAAAAGTAAACTAGACACTGCGAGATACAAAGGCGGGACACACGGGCATAGCTCCCCTTCCCGCAAAATACAACTAGGTAGATACACGCACACACACACACACACACGTACACACACGCACACACACACACACACACACGCAAACACACACACACACACACACACACGCACACACACACACGCACACACACACACACACACACACACACACACACACACACACACACGCACACACACACACACACACACACGCACACACACACTTAAATAGAACGAGGAGGAAAGCACAAAGGCTACTTATAAACCTTATAATTACATATCAGATGAGGGGCGATCCCAAAGAGATCGACACCATCGGTCACAGGTGAGGTCACGAAGTGGGCGGTGGGAGGTGGTGTCGGTGATGGTGAGGTGTAGGGGGCGTATGAGGTCACTGGATGGGTTGAACGCAGGTCAAAGGCTTCAGGTAGAGCGTCTTTTGTTCTTGTCAATGCTCAGCAGAATTCCACTGGGGATTACCATTAAATCCTGTATTGTTTTGGGCTACAACCATCGTCTTCCTTTTTTTTTCCTTAAGGTAAAACAACAAGTTTAGAATACCTAAGTAATTCATCTTTGTATTTGTGTATACTTGCTTATAAACACCCCTCTCTGTCTGTCTGTCTGTCTGTCTGTCTGTCTGTCTCTTCAATTACATCATTCTTGGTTCCTATATATCTATTGTGTGATGTACTTAGTATTAATTGCAGGACCCCAGACCTATACCCTGGGGAATGATACAGTCTCTTAATAGTTACTCTGGAGGTGTAGAAAGTCGGGTACGGACAGTTGCTCACCGGACAGTTGCTCACCGAACAAGTGATAAATAGGACATTTGCTCACCAAAGGATTATTTTAGTTATATTGAAGTTTATTACAGCAATAATACAGGATTTTTTTGTTATATTGAATTTTATTACAGCAATAATACACAAACAATATTCAAACTTTCATATTTTAGTTTTTAATTAATTATAAAATTCAATACCAATTTCTTCCATCAATATATAGTGATTACAGTTTTACAACTGGTGCAGTACTGAAGTGGGTTTATTGTCCTTTGTGGTTTACAAGTCCAGTCTAATGGTGTGGCCAACTGCATTTAGAAAGTCAGGAAGACACTGACTTCCTGCAGCATACCCCTGGCACAGATAAAGTAAATCTTTATCATAATTGTTAGAGGCCAAGAACTTATCAAACTCTACAATATAATCTAATGCATTGTTTTTAGTTGGTTTCATTGACTACTTACCCTAACACTTCTAGTTTACGAACTAGAAGTGTGTTTAGGAGTCAATTCAGACTATGAAAGTAAAATTTTCGACTTATTAAATGACAGAGATAAATACGAACAGTTAGCCACACCATTAGACTGGACCAGTAAAAGATCATTACTATATATTGATGGAAGAAATTGGTATTGGATTTTATAATGAATTAAAAACTAAAAGTTTGGATATTGTTTCTGTATTATTGTTGTATATATAATACAATATAACTAAAAAGATCTTGTATATTGTTTGTTATTAAGTTCAAGAAAAGTAAAAAATTATCCCTTTGGTGAGCAAATGTCCTATTTGTCACTTCTCTGGTGAGCAACTGTCCGGTGAGCAATTATCCGGTGAGCAACTATCCGGTGAGCAACTGTCCTACACCCGTAGAAAGTTGTGATGGTACAGTGGTTGAGGAGTTCACTTGCCATCACATGGAACTCGAGCTATTCCTGTGTCTTCATAATAAAGAACCATCATTTATAACCGTTTGCGGAACCTAGGTTTGTCTAAGCTTAATAAAATCACCTGGCTTCAAATGAAAAAATGCACGGAGATAAGAAAGAAAATAAAATGAAATTAAATAAAAAAGATATAAAAAAATGAAACCAAACCAAACCACATATAATAAAAATTGAATGAAATATCAAATAAGATAAAATAAATGGATAAAAACAAATCGGTGCCGGTTTAGTATGTGGCCTACCTTTTTTAAACTGGTTTAGTATGTGGCCTACCTTTTTGAAACTGGTTTAGTATGTGGCCTACCTTTTTGAAACTGGTTTAGTATGTGGCCTACCCTTTTTGAAACTGGTTTAGTATGTGGCCTACCCTTTTTGAAACTGGTTTAGTATGTGGCCTACCCTTTTTGAAACTGGTTTAGTATGTGGCCTACCCTTTTTGAAACTGGTTTAGTATATGGCCTACCTTATTTGAATGTGTCCTACCTCAGGAAAAAATTTAAAACAAACAACAATACTTAAAAAAAAAAAAATGTAAACCTAACCCTATCCTGTCCTATCCTAACCTAACCTAACAACCTAACCTAACCTAATCTAACCTAATCTAACCTAACCTAACAACCTAACCTAACCTGCAGAGGTGGGTGCGTTCCTCGGCGGGTACGGACAGTTGCTCACCGGACAATTGCTCACCGGACAGTTACTCACCGGACAGTTGCTCACCGAACAAGTGATAAATAGGACATTTGCTCACCAAAGGATTATTTTTACTTTTTTTAACTTAATAACAAATAGTATGTAGGATTCTTTTAGTTATATTGAATTTTATTACAGCAATAATATACAAACAATATACAAACTTAATAACATAATACACAGGATTTTTTAGTTATATTGAACTTTATTACAGCAGTAATACAGGATTTTTTTATATTGAAATTTATTACAACAATAATACACAAACAATATACGAACTTTCATATTTTAGTTTTTAATTAATTATAAAATTCAATGCCAATTTCTTCCATCAATATATAGTGATTACAGTTTTACAACTGGTGCATTACTGAAGTGGGTTCATTGTCCTTTGTGGTTTACAAGTCCAGTCTAATGGTGTGGCCAACTGCATTTAGAAAGTCAGGGAAACACTGACTTCCTGCAGCATGCCCCTAGCACAGATAAAGTAAATCTTTATCATAATTATTAGAGGCCAAGAACTTATCAAACTCTATAATATAATATAATGCATTGTTTTTAGTTGGTTTCATTGACTATGAAAGTAAAAATTTCGACTTATTAAATGACAGATACATACGAACAACTGACAAAGAATCCACCAAAGAACACGACCTCTGATTTTAACAGACGTGCTCGTGATGTTGTAGGTAAAGAAATGTTTAAAAACCTGAAAGTTATTAATCCACAGTTACCAAACTTTTACGGTCTCCCAAAAATTCATAAAGAGGACATCCCTTTTAGACCAATAATATCCTGCACTAACAAGACCTCAAAATGGCTCACGAAAATATTGTCGCCGTTTGTAGGATGTTTTTCAATGTCTCACATCAAGCACTCAGAAGAGTTCATAAGTAAAATCACAAGCCATAATTTACCAGCCAACAGTAAAATACTAAGTCTCGATGTAGTGTCCTTATTGTTGTAATAAGCTCTTCACCACCACTGTTAACCGAACTGACCAAATGTTTTGACGAGGTGGGGTGGGGTGGGGTGGGGTGGGGTTCATGGGGAAGAGTTCATAAGTAAAATCACAAGCCAGGATAATAGCACATGAATAATGCTCCTAACCTAACCTAAGTACCTAACTTACCCTAACCTAACCTAGCCTGACACCTCAAAAAAAAAAAAAAAAAAAAACTGGGTCGCTCAATGGGGAATCGATATTTTGTGACGACACCAAGCTATTCACCACCACTGTTAACCTAACTGACCAATTTTTTTGACGAGGTGGGTTGGGGTGGGGTGGGGTGGGGTTCATGGGGAAGAGTTCATAAGTAAAATCACAAGCCATAATTTACCAGCCAACAGTAAAATACTAAGTCTCGATGTAGTGTCCTTATTGTTGTAATAAGCTTCAATATAAAAAAAATCCTGTATATTGTTTGTTATTAAGTTCAAGAAAAGTAAAAAATAATTCTTTGGTGAGCAAATGTCCTATTTGTCACTTCTCCGGTGAGCAACTGTCCGGTGAGCAACTATCCGGTGAGCAACTGTCCTACACCCGTTCCTCGGTGCGTTAGGTTAGGTAGGCCACATACTATACCAGAGAAAAAAATTCGTAGGCCACATCCAAAAGGTAGGCCACATACTAAACCGGCACCAACAAATCAAATAGAACCCTAAAATCACACACGGGCCTAAGGTCTCCATACCTCTTATAACAAAAATAAAACAAAATGAAACAGAACAAGATTGAACACGTTCTAAAAATAAACGTGAACCCAATTTTGAGTTTTCGAGTTGGCGCCACGAGGGTGAAAAGAATAACTCAGCGACAGACAAAAAGTGGCACCCAGCGGGGGAGGCGTTGATACACACACACACACACACACACACACACACACACACACACACACACACACACACACACACACACACACACACACACACACACACACACACACACACACACACACACGCACACACACACACACACACACGCACACACACACACACGCACACACACACACACACACACACGCACACACACGCACACACACACACACACACACACACGCACACACACACACACGCACACACACACACACACACACACGCACACACACACACACACACACACACACACACACACACACACACACACACACACACACACACACACACACACACACACACACACACACACACATATATATATATATATATACTGTATATATGTGTATATATATATATACATACACATATATACATATATATATACATACATATATATATATATACATATATATATATATATATATATATACATATATATATATATATATATACATATATATATATATATATATATATATATATATATATATATATATATATATATATAGATATAGAGAGAGAGAGAGAGAGAGAGAGAGAGAGAGAGAGAGACAAAGAGGGGAGAGAGAAAGAGAGGAGAGAGGAGAGAGAGAGAGAGAGAGAGAGAGAGAGAGAGAGAGAGAGAGAGAGAGAGAGAGAGAGAGAGAGAGAGAGGAAGCCACAAAGGTGGACAGAATCGTCTGCCGGCAGCGAGAAGTAGGTGAAAAGTGCCAACCGTAACGGAAGAGGTGAAGCCCTTGGTTTAGGGCCATTATAATAAGCAGCGAGTCTCGTGATATCTAGGTCGCGATACCCTATGATAGCGAACCTAATAAAAACAGGATAATAGCACATGAATAATGCTCCTAACCTAACCTAAGTACCTAACTTACCCTAACCTAACCTAGCCTGACACCTCAAAAAAAAAAAAAAAAAACTGGGTCGCTCAAATGGGAATCGCTATTTTGAGACGACACCAAGCTCTTCACCACCACTGTTAACCGAACTGACCAAATGTTTTGACGAGGTGGGGTGGGGTGGGGTGGCGGGGTTCGTCCGTGGGTGCTTTATCAGGGGACGGGGGTATTTCGTCCGGGGGTGCTTTGTCCGGATACCGTACTTTACAGGTCTTTGTTCAGGCTAACGTCAGATGATTCTATTCAATTAAGGGATGAAATTGGGCTCTTAGGATAAAATTGTGTGGTGCTAATCCTATTGAAATATGTGACGTATGTTGCCGTGTTGAAAGGCTAGATCAGAAGCCGTCGTGCGTTTTTATTAAGCTTAGGAGCAGAGTCGAAACCTGCCGAACCCGTTAGCTGCGCGTTGTGACTTTAGTCGTTTAGTCTAGTTGCCGCCAGGTGATTTTATTCAGCTGGAGGTCAACTCCGACAGGCCAGAGTTTGACCCCTTCAGCATCATGCGTCATCATGAAGAAGGTTTCTCTGGAGTAGATATAATCGTCTGGCGACACTTGGAAGACAATGCGCGTGGCCCAGATCTTGGTGAAAGGGTGGAGTAACTGTACTGCAGATATACTGTTTACCATGGGAGAAATCACTCAAAACATAAGTAAATAAATAAATAAGTAAATAAGTAAATAAATAAACAAATAAATTAATAAATAAATACATAAATAGATGAATAAATAAATAGATAGATAAATAAATAAATAAATAAATAAATAAATAAATAAATAAATAAATAAATAAATAAATAAATAAATAAATAAATAAATAAATATATAGATAAAATAAATGAATGAATAAATAAAGTAAAATCAAATCAAATTAGAAAATAGTGAAAAAATAAAAAAGATAAAATAAACTAATAAAATAGGATGAAAAATTTCAACAACAACAACTGAGTATAAAAAGATGGTCGGCATGGTGGAGAACCGTATGACCTGTGACACGGCCGGTTGAAAAAATGTATACACAAAACTCACTCTCTCTCACTCTCACTCTCACTCTCACTCTCTCACTCTCGATGGCGCAGTGGCAGCGTTCGTGGTCGCCAATACGGCGGTCCGGGTTTGAATCCCGCCCAGAGCTGAAATAATTTCAGTATCGCTGCACTGCGAATTGTTACTCCAACTCTCATGGGCGGGGAGTTAGGTGTGTGTGCGTGTAAGGTCACAGCATTACCATAGATCGGTCATATATGAGCTCTTAGCTCTCTTCCGGGAGGGAAATAGCTGTCGATCACGAGTTCAACTATAATAGGGTTGCTACATGAGAATAGGACTTATATGCGCGCAAGAAATACTTTGATGGTGATTTCTTCGTTTTATTAAGAATATGATGTAGTGATTACAGGTCGGGATGTCAGGTGAAATAAAGTTTCACACCTAGGCAGGCCTCCTGTCAGGTCCTTGACCTGGGCAGCCCTTCTGTCAGGTCTATGACCTGGACAGACCTATGCCAGGCACCTTGACCTTGGCATTCCTCTTGTCAGGTTCTTGACCTGGACAGCCCTGTGCCGGGTCCTTGACCTCGGCAGTCCTATGGCGGGTCCGTGATCTCGGTAGTCCTATACCGGGTCTGTGATCTCTGCAGTCTTAATCTATATATATATATATATATATATATATATATATATATATATTTTTTTAAATATTTAGTCCCTGCGGAGCTGGCCGATTTCAGGACTGTCTTTAATTGCTTCTATGACCGTAATATCTTATTTATTTGTGGAATTTTGTTATATTTGACCCGGCTGGAGGGGGTCATAGTAGGCCTCCCACGGGGGAAGAGCAGATTAGGCTGGCAGCCAGGATTATTTGAGATTTTCCGGCGTCTGATGTGCTGTTTGCCCTCAATTGGTCTAGGGCGGTGGAGGGATCTCCGAAGAGATTTCTTAAATCTTTAAAATGGTCCCTCAACTGTCTGCAAACGAAAAGGCAGTGGTTCTCTGCCACAGGTACAGAGAAGATTTAGGAATTTGGTTCGCCAATGATTTACCCTTATTCTGGATATCATGGCTAACATATAGGGGGGTACAGAGGGGAAGGTCGGGGGTTTTCCTCCGTGGCAGGTTGTTGTCGGCCATCCACGAGCGATGGCAGTGGCGGTGAAGTCTGCCTTCCAGGTCTCCCAGATGGCTCTGTTGATCTTGTGCAGGGCGTCGCTGACCGTGAATTTGATGGAAATCATGTCCTCTTCAGGCGCCAGGGCGCCCTTCTTGGCTGCCCCATCCGCCTTTTCATTACCGTGCAACCCCACATGTGAGGGAACCCATTGATATCTTATCTGAATATCTTTGTTGGAGGCCTCAGCAGTGAGGTGCAGTATTTCTTGCAAAGTGTCTGGTTGCGAGTCGCATTGACAGCTCTGCAGTGCCTTAAGGCTGGCTCTTGAATCTGAGAGCACGGTGATGCAAGCTGGCGGATGGGGAAGAGCGAGAACTATTTTAATGGCTTCCCGAATGGCGATTAATTCGGCCGAGAAGATGGAGGTGGGGGGAAGCTTCACGGAGATGGACTCTTGTGTGTTTTCCAAGAATATCCCTGCGCCTGTGCGGCCATCCTCAAGCACAGAGCCATCTGTGTAGACAAGAAAGTCCTCCTTGTAGTCCGTCCTTATCATCTCCCTCACATGTGCTAGGAGAAGATGCGGACCGTCTCTTCTCCTAGCACATGTGAGGGAGATGATAATCTATAACGGGCACAGCCGTCGTTATAAGAGCGAGAGGTAAGGTTTTATGGGTTGCCGTATGGAAGATATGTCTAAGTATCTATAAAAATATTCTTGGCCAGGGGGGCGGGGTCCATGGTACTTTGGGGACACCTGTGGGCAGTGGCGCGGTGTAAAGATGCCGGAGTCTTTTGCTGCTAAGAAACGAAGACAGAGACATTTTTGGAAATGGGTGATAAACACTAAGAAGATAATTAAAAATGTAGTGTTGAAAAACTGTAAACAACTTCAGATGTTGAAATCAGAGCATAGTACAATGTTTCCAGAATTTTACGAGGAGGATCGGCGGGGCGCCCCCAGGAGGATCGGCGGGGCTCCCCCAGGAGGATCGGCCGGTTGCCCCCAGGAGGAGCGGCGGGGCGCCCCCAGAAGGATCGGCGGGGCGCCCACCAGCTGGAGCGGCGGGGCGCCCCCAGAAGGATCGCCCCCAGGCGGAGCGGCGGGTGGCCCCCTGGAGGAACGTGGGGGCGCCCCCCGGACGCAGCGAGCCGCGCCGCAGGCCACTTACCCCGGGCGTAGCCTGGGCCGGCGCAGCCGGGTGCTTGTCAGTTATAAAACATATATATGGATGCTAGTTCCTTTGTATGGGGGTTAGTTATATGGCTGGTGGAAGTGGCTAGATATGGCGTATATATTGAATGTTATAGTGATGTAATTGGGTTAGATGTGAGAAAAGGGTCTTTAGATCCGCCTGGTGACGTTAGGTATTTCCGTGTTGATGCTGCGGGGGCGTTATGTTTGTCTTACTTTACATTATTGAGTCAAGACGTTTTGTGATTGACGAATTTGTGATGTCTGCCGAGTAACATCCGAGTAAAGACGAGTAACATCTCGAATGCGTATGGTTGGTGATGGTTAATGAGGGTTACATAACACGTGGTCCAAGACCGTAGGGAATCACACACACACACACACATACACACACACACACACACACACACACACATGCATGTATACATACATACATACAGTACATCCATATAGTACATCCATACAGTACATCCATCCATACATATATACGTACATACATACATACATACATACATACATACATACATACATACATACATACATACATACATACATACATACATACATACATACATGCGTAAGTAACCACTAGGAAAAGTAAACTAACGAAGCAGAGCGCTTTCGTATAATTACATCTTCAGTGCAGATACAAAGAAGGAATTATAAGATGAAGAAACAAGGTACAGAATATATGACATAGTGAAGAGGGCATTCGGAGAGGTAGTGGAAGAAGTACACGTGACGGACGTTTGGGCCGTCCTGGTAGCCAACAAGTATGGGACGTTTGGGCCGTCCTGGTAACCAACAAGTATGGGACAACTGCTCATAATTTATATTACAATTCAAACAATTTTGAAATTTCATGAGAAATAAAACTATCTAATTTGTACAAACCTTGATGAAGATTAACATTTATCCCCTTACTAGATTTGATCAAACTGCATTCAATTAAATTTCTTTCTGTTATGTTGTTGTTGTATGTGATGACTTTAGCGTTATCCCAGTCAACTGGGTGGTTAAAATGGTTCATGTGGTTGAATATACCGCTAGATTGGTTTCCCTCTCTAATGTATTTCTTGTGTTGATTGATTCGTGTTGTGAGTGTTTTAGCAGTCTGACCAACATAAAACTGATTACATGATTTGCAAGGTATTTTGTACACACACCCTTTATTACTATTGACAGAATTATTTATGAGCAGTTGTCTTACAGTGTTCTTATTATTGAAAACTACATTAATGTTAAATTTACGTAATATATTTGGAATATTTTGCAGGTTCTCTTGGTACGGTAAAATTAGCAAGTTATTCATATTGAAAGTTTGAGTTGACCTAAGGTTATAAAATGTCCTTTTAGCACGATTGTAAGCTTTGTCAAGAACATGTGTGGGGTATTGTAGCTTAGTACCAATGTCGTAAATACATCTTATTTCATCATCGATGTACTCTGGGCTGCAAATGCGTAGGGCCCTGAGGTACATCGACGAAAAAACAGATATCTTTACGCCATCAGGGTGTGAGGAATAATAGTGTATATATGAACAAACATTGGTTGGTTTGCGATATACACTAAACTTCAACTCACTTTCACGGAGTTGAAGTTTAGGTCAGGCGATGTTGCCCCGGCTCCCGACTAGGAATTTCCGTGGGGTTGTAGTAATCACATAGAGAAGCTGAGTGCGGGTCTTCGGGCCGCTTGCAGCCTCTTTAAAATCATACCGGTCATACATGCAAATATAAAGAAAACGGTGTCTCCCCTGTTTTCTTCGGAGATGGTTTACTCGTAGACGTGGCACCGCTGCTGGTTTTGCCGGCCACATCCTATGGGTCACCAGATAATGGAAGAAGTATAGGGGATACTGGCAATGTGCTGTATTTGCTTATTTTTCCTTTGTGCTATGTTTTTTTATTTTTACCTTTGTTTTCTTTACTTGTTTGTTTATTTGATCTTTTTCTTAACTTGACTTTGTTATGGACCTAAATTCTCCCGTTGTGAAATTTTCTGTAATCTATATTAATCTGTTGTAATCCATTGTATTCTTCGACAAAGAACATGTGGTATTATATCAGATGGACGCTTAATAAAAAGATAAAGAATTAAAATTGTGGTACAAAAATATTATGATTAATAAGGATTGGGTTAGGTGATTAGGCCAGGTTAGGTAACCTTTGGTAAGCGTCAAAATAGAACTAAATCCTTGTTTTTTTGCTGAACTATCACTCTGTAAAGTTCATTCAGTTTCTACAGGTGATTCTATTAAACTTTAGGTCTTCCCCTTTTAGAATGAAGTGGTTGAAACTCATTTCACTTAATCCTTAAGAGAAAGCAGTCAATTGGAACACTTTATTCTGGCTATTGTCAAACGATCGTATTCAGGTCACTTTGATACCATCTGGACGCTTCCAAACCTAACCTAATCTAACCTAACCTAACCTAACCTAACATAATCAATTCAAATGGATGCTTCCCATAGAGACGCTTCCAAACATAAGCTAACCTAACTTAAACTAACCTAACCTTCTCAAATCGACGCTTCCCATATAAACGCTTCAAAACCTAATCTAACCTAACCTAACTCAACCCAACCTAACCTAACCTAACTTGACCTAACATTATATTAATTATAATATTTTAGCTAATTTTTTAAACAGTCCAAATAGGAAGCGTCCATCTGAGACAACATCTTCAGGTCAAGGGAACAGCCCTTTGAGTCTTCTTCGTTAATGTCTCCAGGGTCAGTTTGAAGTCAGCTTAGTAGTACCATTTTTTTTTTTTTCATCGCTAATGTCTCCAGGTTAGTTTTCAAGTCAGCTTGGTAGTAACTTGTCTCTTATTTATTTGATTTTTTTACGCGTTCGGTTTTCTGAAAAAACAAACAAACAAGAAGAATGTGACTATACTGTATTCATATAGCGTAATTTTATTTATTTCCAAAGAAATATTCATACGGAGGTTAATCTTTTCAAGGTCATATTATTTCTGATGTTCCCTATATATGTATGCCTTATGTATTTTCCATTCTCATTTTTTTCGGGGTTTAATTCCGGTACCCGGACAAAGGATTACAAAGGCGGAGCATGCCGACAGGAAACCTTTTGGTCCATATCTAGGTCGGATGCGAAAAAAATCATAATAATAAGTAGAAACTATAATAATGTAAATAACAAATAAAATGCATAAATAAATGCATACGTATAGTTAAATAGTAAACAAACAGGTAAATAGTAAATAATAATAAATTGACATATAACTAATAATAAATGAAAATCAAATAGACAAATGATAACAAAACAAAAACAAATAATATAAAATAAATTATAATCATTACAGCATCTTGCTTAGGTGTTTATTTAAATGATTCTTAAAGCTTCGAACTGAACTACATTGCACTACCTGTGCAGGAAGTTTATTCCATTCATTAACTACACGGTTGGCAAAGTTGTTTCTACCTACTTCCAAATTGAATCTATTTCCGGACAGTTTGAGACAAAACACTCCCCGGACAAAACACCCCCCGATAAAATACACATTTCTGGATACACAAGGAACTCTCTTCGGCATACCGGAGAGTGTTTGAGGAACTACTGTATGCTGGAAAAAATAAATACAATAAAAGTCAAAATATGGGTAAGGAAAAGTCGGGCTAGGTTGGGTTGGGAGCTTTTTATCATTATTTGTTTAGTGCGCTGGTGGCGTAGTCGGAAGCGCGTTGGTATCGCATTCTCTTAATTGTGGGTTCGAATCCAACTCTTTTCTCAGATTCCGAACAGTGACCATCGCCTACCCCAACAGTTCAAGCGCATATTAGGGCAAAGGTGACGGCTATGGCCGAGCCTTTTACTATTTTCCCTTGTTTAGTGGTTTGGTGGCGTAGTCGGAAACTTGCTGGTTTCGCATTTTCTTAGTTGTGGGTTCTAACCTCGCACTTTTCTCAGATTCCTAGCGGTGACTATTACCTGTCCCAACAGTCCAAGCGCATAATGGGGCAAAGGTAACGCCTATGGCCGCAGGTAAGCGCCTCCTGTCGTAAGCTCCTCTCCCTCCTTGTCTCCACCTTTTTCCTTTGTGACTTTCTGCGTGTAACTTTTTTCCATACGAACCTTTTATTTTGTCACTTATTTCTTCCATTACTTTTTTATCGGGTGACATGTTTCCCGCGACTTTTTCCCCTGTGATTTGTTTTATCCTGTGATTTTTCTCATGTGGCTTTTTTTTTTAATCCTGTAATTTTTTTTCTTAAGATTTTCTTTGGTGATCTCATTTATTCCGTGTTTTTCTGTACTTTTTTCATTTTGACTTTTTCTTTTTTATCCTATGACTTCTTCCCTGGGATTTTTTACAATACTTTTTTTTCATTGTAACCTCTTTTATTTTGTGACCTTTATTTTATTTTATTCTTTTTTTATCTTGTGACTTTTTCCTGTGTTTTCCCCTAAGACTTTTTCATGGTGACCTTTTTCATCTTGTGTTTTTCCTATGACTTTTTTCTTTCATCCTGACTTTCTTGAATTTCACTCGCAGAACACCGGATTTTAAGGGGCTCGATGATATTTCGAGGCTAAGAGTCAAGTCGTACTCAGGATGACGGCATGTTTTTGAATTGAGAAAACGGTCTCCAAGTGTCTCTTCTTTTCTCTCGATTTCATTTTCCCGATAGATGCAAGTCATCGAAATGTTCTAGAATTCCGTGACGTAGCTTTGCGTGTGTTGCTAGCTGGTCTGTCTTACTATTATTAATATCATCATCATTACCATAATCTTTACTATTCTGTTAACATTTTATCCCGTGTAACAGGGAACTTGCTACTGTCGGTAATGACCTACCGAGTTCTCGAGGTGTCAAGGGTGCACATGTGTGTGTGTGTGTGTCCAGATACACACACACACACATACACACACACACACACACACACACACACACACACACACACACACACACACACACACACACACACACACACACACACACACACACACACACACACACACACACACACACACACACATCAATCGTCCGAGAAACAACGGAACTTCTCAACTATAAATATCATAGGGAACCTAGTTTAAGTCAAATGGGAAGGGGAATGAGTCTGGATACCCGTGATGATCTAATATAGTGGAAAAGTGAGTATTGAAGAAAATGAAAATTAATCGAAACAGACCAGGAAATGGTGATGAAGTTGAGCCCAACGTAAACATTGGAACGACAGTGACACCACTGGCACAATACCGAAGCCTAGCGAAAACATCGAAACATCATTAGGTGTTGTAAGGTATGACGAAGACTTTTTTTCTGGGTTTAATAAATATGACAGAAGACTGAATAGAATTATAGATATAGAAAAAGGAGATGAGATCATGGGATCAAGAGATTATGGAGCTAAATAAAGAAGTCATGTCCCTAAAGAATGAGTACAACGAAACCTATGAAGAATTGAGGGACTTAAAGAAAGAAAACGAGGAAATAGATAGCGAGGTAAGTGAATTGAAATAAATAAGTAAATAAATAGATAAATAAATATATAAATAAATGAAAATAAAAAGTGAAAATGAAAGAATGAAAAACAAAAATACCACCAATAGTGAGACCTTAAAATGAGAGGTGAATGAACAAATTAAGGCGGTGACCGAGAAGGTTGAACGAAATATAGGAGGGAAAAACTTACAGAAAATAATGGAAAAAGGACTAAGAAAAGTAAGAGATATCTTTCAAAGAATTTATCCAACAACAAATTCAGGAAAATACCAGACACAATTATTCAAGTAATTAAAGAGAGAGAGAGAGAGAAGAAAATTAGGTTAGAGATACAGTAGATAAAAAAGTGCATAGTAGTATATGGCATAAAGGAAAAACATAACCTAGTTATGTACTTGAAAGAAAAAGAAAAGAAGGAAATAGCAAGAAAAAATCTAAAAGCAGTACAATACGAAGAACAAGAAATAGAAAATGAAATAGAAGAAGTGCATAGATGGGACAATACTAAAAAAAAAAAAAAAACACTCAAAGAAGGAAAAATACCGGAAGACTGGAAAAATTCCAATATCGTACCAAGATATAAAGGGAGAAACAAGGAAGACCCAACAAATAACAAACCAGTCTCCCTTGTAAGTACAGTAGCCAAAATTTGCAATAAAAAAAAAAAAATAAATAAAGATAGATGGACAAAACACCTGGAGGAAAACAATATACTAAACCCGAGACAATTCACATTTAGACATGGAAGATCATGTGCCACAAATTCGATGTTTCTATTCAAGACTAATTGCATTTTCCTAGATTTACAAATAGCTTTTGATAAAGTACCGCACAAAAAGTTAATAAGAAACCTGGAAACCATAGGAGGGATACAAGGAAAACTATTGAAATGAATGAAGGGTTTCTTGCACGGAAAAAAAGAATAAGAGTAGTGCTGAGAGATAAGAGTTCTACTTGGGAAGAAGTGATTAGTGGTGTCCCACAGGGATCAGTACTGGTTCCGATAATGTTTGCTATTTTTGTAAATGACATGGATGAGGGTGTAGAATGTTATATTAATTTCTTTGCAGATAACACAAAACAGAAAACAGATGAGGAAAGTAAGTACAGAAACGGACTGTCAGTCACTACACAGAGATCTAAACAGAGTTTGGGACTGGAGTCAGAAGTGGGAAGTGGACATCAACATAAAGAAATGTAGCATAACGAAATTTGGAAAAAGTAAAATAAGAATATCAGAATACTATAAAATCGGTAGAAAGGAAGCAAAGAAAGTGAGTTCTGAAAAAGACCTGGGAGTAATTATTACAAAAGACATGACTCCTCATAAACAGACAAATAAAATTGTCAGAGAAAACTACATCTTGCCAAGATCAATAAAGGTGGCCTTTACCTACTTGGACGAAGAAATGGTGAAGAAAATATTAGTTACACTGATAAGGCCAAGACTGGAGTATATAGGGACACTACGGACACCCAGTACTTAAAAGAATATATAGAAAATTGAAAGAATCCAAAGAGCAATTACGAAGATGACCTCAACACTTTCAAAACTGTCATATGAGGAGAAATTGTCAAAGCTGTAATTACCGACTCTGGAACAAAGAAAAGAAAGAGGTGACCTATTGACCATCTATAGAATTATGAGAGGTATGGAAGTCCTTAATAGAGAAAACTTACTAAATTGGTATAAGAGAAATAGAAGAGGACATGAAAAGAAACTCAAAAAGGACAGTAACAGAAAGGGCCTGAAAAAAAGATTTTCACACAGAGTAGTGGATGTCTGGAACAAATTGGACGAAAGAATAGTTTGTGCAAAAACCATACATGAGTTTAAGAGCAAACTAGATACTGCGAGATACAAAGACAGGACACACGAGCGTAGCTCCCCTTCCCGTAAGATACAACCAGGTAAATACAACCAGGTAAACACTACAGCGGTCCGGGTTCAACTCCCGCTCAGGGCTGAAATAATTTCAGTATCGCTGCGCTGCGGGGGCGTTACTCCAACTCTCGTGGGCGGGGAGTTGTGTGTGTGTGTGTGCGAGTAAGGTCACAGTATTACTCATAGATCGGTCATACGAGCTCTGAGCTCTCATCCGGGAGGTTAATAACTGTCGATCACGAGTCCAACATGTGATCCAAGACCATGGTGAATCACACACACACACACACACACACACACACACACACACACACACACACACACACACACACACACACACACACACACACACACACACACACACACACACACACACACACACACACACACACACACACACACACGTGCTCGCAACGAAAAATGTGAGTGGGTAGTGCGTGCATATATGAATGAAAATTCAATGGAAAGCGGCGAGGCGGCTTCAGTGGGCGTGGTCCAAATGACAGGTTACTGTGAATGATGGAAGGCGGATGGATAGGGTGGTTGACATTGGCTTTCTTTTTATATTTAATTTTTGTATTGTGATGGTATCGTCACAAATCTCTTGTAGAATTCTTTGGTTGTCTTGGTATGTTGCCGGTATATATATTTCACTTTAATTCTCTAGTCTTTGTAAATAGTTGAAGCTGAATGCTTGTAAGAATTGTTTTTAACTTGCGTAACTCGCGGGGAGGGGGGTCACCGATTAAGTGAAGCAGTCTTGCTGTGGATGTACTGTGCCTTGCTGCATTGCTTCTGGCCCAGGGCAGTGGGTGGGATACAGGGATAACCCGTTATCCATGAGGAGCTATGATGGGAGGGGGGGAAGGGTTGTGGATGGAAGTGGAGTGGATGGTAGTAGGTACATGCCTCTTACTTGGCTACCTCTCTTGTAAAGGGGAAAAATTCTTAGTATATAGATAGATAGATAGTTATTCACGGGGAAAGGGAAAAGAGGATAGAATTCATGAGTAGCCTCATAAACTCATAAACGTTGGAGGAGAGTGGACGGTGGCACAGATGGTGAGGAGGGGGCTGGCGGAAGACAGAAAGGGAAGTTGGCGCTCCATGATCGACGCTGTCACGTGACGGTCACTTCGTTAAGGTAATTCACGGGGAAGGATTTTAGAAAGGCTGCAAGATCGGAACGTCAAAACCCACAGGTTGTAATTCGAACCCATCGAACCTTCACAATTCTCCAAGGCAGAAACTTTGACTACAGCTTATACAAGTTACTTGGTCGATTAAGCCCCTCCTCCGTTCTTGGTTCCCTATACTTCCGATTGGCTGGGCAGGGAAATGGTGGACAGGGAGAAAGGTACCTTTCGCGCCGTCCAATCATAAACTCTTCTTGTCCAGTCCACCAATCATGTCTTTCGGGTTAATAAACGAAAGTTATCAGCCAGAGCAAATCCTATCAAGGGTAGTTGTCTGGGGGTTGGGATGAGGAAGTAAGGCTGTCGAAGTCCCGCTCTTGATATTTTTTGAAAATAAGATCAGCCATCACTACCTCCCTTTCCTCAATCCTAACTCCGATCCTGGTCTAAATCCTGTCCTCAACCCTTAATTCCCCCGTTCAGCGCCCGCAAATCATGCCGATCGTGAGCGACCGCCTGATGGTTTCCAAAAGGAAAGAATATATTTGTTTATGGTTAAGCCTCTTTTTCGCTGGACACGTAAACGTTTGCCTCCGAAAAGCAAACACGTTTGGTGTACGCGTGGATGTTACTCAAAAATAAGTGACATTTCACTTTTCTTTTTTGTACTTCCTTCACTTTACACATAGAAGCACATACTGGAAACGCGCAACTTTATCAACGAAATTCTGCACAGATACCTTAAAAAAAAAAAAAGGAGGGAAGAATCCTTAACAGGAGAGGCGCCGACAAATCGGGCGTAGGAGTACCATCAGCTGTTCCTTCTTTGTGGGAGCAAAGCCATTCATCAGCCCTGGCACCGCCCAAACGCAGTGGGCGCGCTAGGCCGCCCTTCTGGTACAAAGTGGGCTTACTTGTGTTTGTGCACATGTATAAATGTGTGTGCGTGCGTGCGTGTGTGTGTATGTGTGTGTGTGTGTGTGTGTGTACGTGCATGTGCGTGCGTGTGCGTGTGTGTACTCGTGTGCGTGTATGTGCGTGCGTGTGCACGTGAGCGCGTGCGTATATTTACCTAGTTGTATTACACGGGAAGGGAGCTATGCTCGTAGTGACCCGTCTTTGTATCTTTCAGCATCAAGTTTTTTCTTAAAATCTTGAATAGTATTTGCACACACTGTTTCTTTATCTAAGTTATTCCATATATCCAGCACTCTGTGTGGGAAGCTATTCTTTTTCCGATCTCCTCTATAGTTATCCTTTTTTATTTCATTTTCATTACCTCTTTTTTTTTCCATTGTCATTTTTTAGTAAATCATTCCTGTCAAGGATTTCCATTCCTTTCATGATTCTAAATATAGTCAGTAGATCACCTCTTTATCTTCTTTACTCTAGTGTTAGTAGTTCTAATTTCGATAATCTTTGTTCGTATCTTAGATTGGAAAGAGCTGGTGCTAACTTTGTTGTCACTCTCTGTATTCTTTCTAGTTTCCTTATATTCTTTTTAGTACTGGATGTACATAGTGTCGCTGCATATTCCAGCTTTGGTCTAATCAATGCAACTAATATTTCTTTAATCATTCCTTCATCCAAGTAGTCAAATGCCACTTTCACTGACCTTAATAGGTTGTAGGTTTCACTGATTATTTTGTTTATATGTTTATCCGGTGTCATGTCTTTGCTGATTAGTACTCCATGGGCCCTTTCCGAGTGTACTTTTTTTATTTCTTCTTCGCCAATTTTGTAATTTTTTTTAA
Organism: Oratosquilla oratoria; assembly: GCF_046742065.1. Taxonomy (NCBI): domain Eukaryota; kingdom Metazoa; phylum Arthropoda; class Malacostraca; order Stomatopoda; family Squillidae; genus Oratosquilla; species Oratosquilla oratoria. Next base: position 9,030,557 of record NC_134783.1, read on the forward strand.
TTCTGTTTTTGCTTTTTCCAAACTACATTATGCTACACTTCTTGATATTGAAGTTCACTTCCCACTTTAGAGTTCATTTTCAGATTTTGTCCAGGTCTGATTGTAATGAATCACAGTCCTCTTCTGTTATTACTTTCTTTAATATTTTTCCGTCATCTGCGAAGAATTTCATACAACATTCAACTCCTTCATCCATGTCGTTTATGTATATGGCAAACATGATTGGAGCCAGCACTGACCCTTGTGGAACACCACTTATCATTTCTTCCCATTTCGAGTATTTGTCTCTAATGTCTCTAATTACTACTCTCATTTTTCTCCCAGTCAGGAAATCTTCGATCCATTCTAATAATTTACCTGCGATGCCACCCGTTGATTCTAATTTTCTTATTAATTTCTTGTGTGGTACTTTGTCAAATGCCTTTTGTAGGTCTAGATAGGCACAGTCTGCCCATCCATCCCTCTCATCTATTATATCTATTAGTCTCGAGTAGAAGCAGATTAGGTTTGTTGTACATGATCTTCCTTGTCTAAATCCAAATTGGCTTGGGTTTAGTATAGATTTTTCTTCCAGGTATTTAACCCATCTACTTTTGTTCACTTTTTTCACAAATTTTAGCTACCGTGATTGTTAGGGAGACCGGTCTGTAGTTCGTGCGTGTGCGTGCGTGCGTGCGTGTGTGTGTGTGTGCGTGTGTGTGTGTGTGTGCGTGTGTGTGTGTGTGTGCGTGTGCGTGTGATTCACCATGGTCTTGGATCACGCATTGGGCTCGTGATCGACAGCTATTTCCTTCCCGGAAGAGAGGTCAGAGCTATATATAACCAATCTATGGGTAATGTTGTGATCTTCCACGCACACACACACACACACACCCAATTCCCCGCCCACTAAAGTTGGAGTAATGACTCACAGCGTAGCGATACTGAAATTATTTCAGCCCTGGACGGGATTCGAACCCGAACCGCCGTAGTGACGGCCGCGATCACTGCGTGTATGTGTAAGTGTGTGTGTGTATGTATGTGTGTGTGTGTGTGTGTGTGTGTGTGTGTGTGTGTGTGTGTGTGTGTGTGTGTGTGTGTGAGAGAGAGAGAGAGTGTGTGTGTGTGTGTGTTTGTATGTGTGTGTGTGTGTGTGTGTGTATCTGTGTGTGTGTCTGTGTGTGTGTGTGTGTGTGTGTGTGTGTGTGTGTGTGTGTGTGTGTGTGTGTGTGTGTGTGTGTGTGTGATTCACTACCATGGTCTTTGGACCGCATGTTGGACTCATGATCGACAGCCATTTCCCTCTCGGGAGAGAGCTTAGAGCTCGTATATGACCGATCTATGGGTAACGCTGTGCCCTGACACGCACAAACACCCCTAACTCCCCGCCCACAAGAGTTGGAGTAACAACCCACAGCGCAGCGATACTGAGATCATTTCAGCCCTGGGCAGGACACGAACCCGGACCTCCGTAGTGGCAGCCGGGAACTCTACCAATCGCGCCCCGAGTTGTATGTGTGTGTGTGTGTGTGTGTGTGTGTGTGTGTGTATGTGTATGTGTGTGTATTCACTTGGTCTTTTCACTTGGTCTTTGGATCACGTGTTGGACTCGTGATCGACAGCTATTTCCCTCCTGGAAGAGAGCTCAGAGCTCGTAGGTCCGATCTATGGGTAATGCTATGACCTTACACACACACACACACACCCAACTCCCCGCCCACGAGAGTCAGAGTAACGACCCGAAGCGCAGCTGTACCGAAATAATTTCGGCCCTGGGCAGGATTCGAACCAAGCACTACGCGCACCACCATGCTAGTAGTTCATCGCTCTACCAACTGCGCCACCGAGTGTGTGCGTGTGTGTGTGTGTGTGTATGTGTGTGTGTGTGTGTGTGTGTGTGTGTGTGTGTGTGTGTGTGTGTGTGTGCGTGCGTGCGTGCACTTCAAATGTGCATGTATGCAAGAGGGCGCTTGCATTCCAACAGAGAAGAGTAAAAAAAAACAGTGGAAACTATTTCTCTGTTGCAACTGGTGACTTCTTGGCAAGAGCTGTTTGCATTTCTGACACATGTGAACGACTCTAGCGTGTACTTAACAGTAAAGCGAAGAGCGGCATGTGGTTCCCCCGGGGGCGGGGGAGAGGTAAGTCACGTTCAGCCACAGCTTATGTCACGTCATACGGAACTGCCGGCTGCGTCTCCAGATGGACAGTCAGACAGTCAGACTGACAGACAGACGGATGGACAAACAGGCAGACAGACAGACAGACAGATGAATATACAAAGAGACAGACACTAACAGATGAACATATTAACACAGGAAGATAAACGTACATAAACAGACAAACATACGGATAGAAAGACAGGCAGGCAAGGGATAGACAGAAAGCAAATTTACATTTACATATATATACATATATATTCATATATATATATATATATATGTATACACACACACACACACACACACACACACACACACACACACACACACACACACACACACACACACACACACACATATATATATATATATACATATATATATATATATACATATATATATATATATATATATATTTAAGATTATTTCAGACAAATGAGAGAGAATGTGGGTGGGGAAGGGCGAACGAAGATGTGTTAGGAATAGAGTTTATTGCCCTAACGTTGCGACCAACTTGGTCTTCTTCAGAGGACTACAGCATTACAGACGGATCACAATTCTTATATTCGTAGTGAGAGGGAACCCGCCAAGGTATGAGCGTCATGTTTTCCCTTTGGCTAACGATTTAATTATTAGGACACTTGCTGCTTTCGAGAGGCATTTAAATCCGTCTCTGTCGTTGTTGTTCTTGTTGGCGGCGATATGTGCAGCTTCCACAGTTCTTCTCATTTTCTTCTCAAATCCCTCGTGTAGAATTTCTGCGTTGTTCCAATCAGGTAGATGTCCACATTTGTCCAGGTGACGAACCAGGGAGTTAGATGTTCTATGAGCCCTGAGATCGTTTTTGTGCTCATTCAAGCGTTTATTGAACCCTCGACCTGACTCACCTAAATAAGATGATGGACAACCGTTGCATGGAATACGGTAAATGACACTGAGATTATTACGCATATTATTATGTTTCTTAAATATTTTTCCTATTTTATTGGAATAAATATAGCAAAAATATCTTCCAATAAAATAGGAAAAATATTTAAGAAACATAATAATATGCGTAATAATCTCAGTGTCATTTACCGTATTCCATGCAATGGTTGTCCATCATCTTATTTCGGTGAGTCAGGTCGAGGGTTCAATAAACGCTTGAATGAGCACAAAAACGATCTCAGGGCTCATAGAACATCTAACTCCCTGGTTCGTCACCTGGACAAATGTGGACATCTACCTGATTGGAACAACGCAGAAATTCTACACGAGGGATTTGAGAAGAAAATGAGAAGAACTGTGGAAGCTGCACATATCGCCGCCAACAAGAACAACAACGACAGAGACGGATTTAAATGCCTCTCGAAAGCAGCAAGTGTCCTAATAATTAAATCGTTAGCCAAAGGGAAAACATGACGCTCATACCTTGGCGGGTTCCCTCTCACTACGAATATAAGAATTGTGATCCGTCTGTAATGCTGTAG
>NC_134783.1:9046666-9056666 GCF_046742065.1 Oratosquilla oratoria
TTATTATTATTATTATTATTATTATTATTATTATTATTATTATTATTATTATTATTATTAATTATTACAAATATTATTATTATTATTATTATTATTATTATTATTATTATTATTATTATTATTATTATTATTATTATTATTATTATTATTATTATTATCATTATTATTATTATAATTATTATTATTATTATTATTATCATTATTATTATTATTATTATTATTATATTTATTGTTATCATTATTATCATTATCATTATTATTATTATCATTATTATTATTATTATTATTATTGTTGTTATTATTATTATTATTATTATTATTATTATTATTATTATTATTATTATTATTATTATTATTATTATTATTATTATTATTATTACTATTACTATTATTATTATTATTATTTATTATTATTATTATTATTATTATTATTATTATCATTATTGCTATTATCATTATCATTATCATTATTATTATTATTATTATTATTATTATTATTATTATTATTATTATTATTATTATTATTATTATTATTATTATTATTATTATTATTATCATTATTATTATTATTATTATTATTATTATTATTATTATTATTATTATTATTATTATTATTATTATTATTATTATTATTATTATTATTACTATTACTATTATTATTATTATTATTACTATCACTATTATTATTATCATTATTACTACTATCATCACTTTCAATGTTATCGTTATGTATCCTTAACTGGTGCTGAAAGGATACATTTTACAGAAGTCGGGATGGTTAATCCAAACTCGTAGTAAGTTCCTTTCCTTTATTCAAAGGATTCACTTGTTTCACCATACACTGAAATTGACTACATGTCTTTTCTATTTTATACAGTTAATTGTCTCTATCACTAGCCTTTTGCACAATACCTGTCATCGCACCAACTGGTCGTCCTCCCCGGTGCGTCTCAGTTTCGTTCGGCGGAAACGCTAGATATGCAAAATTTCCAGGTGCTAGCAATTGTACTTACACTGTTTTCAATGGGAGTATTCGGCCTCCCACAACCAATATTCTCATACTTAATTACTAATTACATCCCATTTATTTATTATATAATATTTCCAAGGGGAAAAAGCTCGTTGTTATTGGGTTGTTCTGTAATGTTATGAGTTGGTGGTCGACTGCACTTATAAGTGTGCGTTCGTGTGTGTGTGTGTGTTGCCTGGCTGTCGCGATGCTAGAGATTGCTTGGGTCAGCGAGATGTGTGTTGCATTGGACCTCGTGATGCTCAGCTCAGCAATCTCGAGACAGGAAACAGTGTGAGGTTGGGGTGGTTGGGTGAGGATGTAAATGGGTCATATGACTGGGTGTATGCTCACGTATATATGGGACGTATATATATCGCTCTCCCCCTGGGGTTAGATGGCTCCCGGCACCTAGGTTACATGGTTTACAAAAGTATTCATGTGGGTAATACATCGAGAAAAGGTTCAGAGACACAAAATCCTGTGGGATTAAATGTGAAGATGGGGGGGGGGGTGTTGTTGAAGTGAATCTGAGGTCCCAAGGGGGATCATGAACTGTAATTAAGGGTAGCGATGTTGTGTCTCAGAAGTGTAACGTTGTGTCTCACCAGATTACATGTTATATTAAATATCATATGAAAGGTTTCACTATATATTTGATAATACTGTTGAAATCACTTTCTAAATGTTATGGCGTTCATGTGTTTAACACTATCACTGTAGGGAGTGTCATTTTCTAAACACTGTTCTATGGTCAGTTTGGTGTGTCACATCGCACTTGTTTTACTTCATAGTATGTATATAGTTTCTCGTAAGAATTATTATGTTATTTAAGATATTGGGTGAGACACAAGAATAAACTTAATCTAGGTTTACAGTAAATCGGGAATGGGGGTTGAAGGGTTTTGGAAGTTTTTACTTCGTGCAACAGAATTTGGTCAATATTACCAGTATAAAGAGAATGATTAAGAGTGAAAGGGCTGTGGAGGTATATGGTAGTACCTTGTAGTGTAGGTCAAGTGAGTCCATGTCAAGAGTAGTCGATTTATTCAGTAGGTGTACCATGTCTATATTACTTGGGAGGATGATATCGGGGATCTTAGGTAGGGGAGGGAGTATCAGTTGGGTTATGGGACCTAGGTCTTGGGTCAAGTTAAGGGTACCTTGGTCGTGGAGTTTGTTGGGGAGTAGCATTGAGTCCATCATGTAGGTGTGGCAAGTGTCTGGCAGAGTGATGGAGCCGTTTATCTTATGATGGGTGGGTGGTTTGCATAAGCACATGACAGATACTAAGGTTGGGTGGGGGAGATATATGAAGTGCTTATGTCCTACATGGGTATGGTGAAATTGGTTGTTGTCTGAGAAACGAAAGTCACACGTTTCGGAAGAGTTTACTCTGTCGGTTGTGAGTTCCGAGAGGCAGGGTTGGGATTTGGTTAGTTGGAAGTGGAAAGGATAGGCTGGACAGATATGGAAGTTGGGTCGTGCTATCTTGCAGGTCGCCATGGTTTCCGGTGAGGTCAGTGTTAACCACTGACCGTCGTGTGATTTTAAGATGGTGGAGGTTGGTAGGTTGAGAGTCATAGTGCGGTTTTGGTAAGGGTAGGGGAAAGGGTAAATTTCCCAAAGGGAGAATCTCTTGATTGGGTCCATAGGGATGTGGATGAGGATGAATTGTTGAAAGATAGTTGATGACAAGATGGGGTAATAATGCTGTATTTCATGTTTGGAAAAGAAGGGGGTAAGTTGTAGTGTATTGTGGGCTCGTCGTAGTGTTTGACTAAGCTGGGTTGGGGTGATCATTTGGAAGTCGACTACTCCTGCGTGGGCGTTCCAAATATCTCTTTGGATGAGATTGGAATGTTCTAGGAGACTGTCTAGTTCTTTGTCCAGTTCCTTCAGGTGATGAAGGAAAAAGAGGGCATTTTGGGAATTGGTGATCTGCGATAACTGAGAGTTTGTGAACTGTGCAAGGTCATTGAATTTGTCAATTACTGAATTTACAGAGTCAGCGAGGAGATCTATGTTCTTGGAGTTTAAATCTATGAGTTTCCCTTGTTGGTGTAGTACTCTTGTTATTTTCCCTATGTGTGAATGAATGGTTTGAATGTCTTGTTCAGTAGCAGTTCCGAATAGGGATTTGGAAATTATCCCCATAAAGTCGAAAAGTCCTCTTTTTGTTCTACTGGTCGTTGTGGTGTCATCGTCTGGGTCTGGGAGGTGGTATATTGTGTATCTGATTTTGTTTAGTTTTTCTTGTAACGCGTTGACGTTGTGGTATAGTGTCAATGAGGTTTGATAGTTTTTATGAGTGTCATTGGGTACTTGCCTTCCAATTAGTTTTTCCACATCTATTAGGTCCTTTTGTAATTTTGTAATGGGATCTAACAATGTGTTGGGAGAGATGCGGAGCTTAATCATTATGGAATCTTCAACGCATGCGGCGGTGCCGTGTTTGTTCACTATAGCGCCAGGCAGGAGCCTTGGTACGGAGAGGGTGAGGTGGACGAGGATGGGGAGTGCCAGGAGGAGTTTCATCTGTGGAAGAAGGGTAATGCCTTAGTGACTGAGGATTTGTGTATCTGGCTCTCGCTAAGGTTATGGTGGTCGGAAGGAAGTAGAGAAGTTTCAATAGATATGCGGAAAGGAGTTCTTATTGGAAATGGGCCATTTTAACCTCCACTGATAGATACATGACGTCCTGCATCTTCAGGGGCGAGAGCTAGAGTGCATGTTTAGTTGCGTCGACGCAGGGTCATGGGATGAGACTTGCGTTTGGGTGAGTTATGTGTGGTCGTGGTAGGTGGGTTGTTGATGGGAAGTGGGATTGGGTCGAGGTTGAGTTTGACCTTTCTCAGCTTCTCTCCATGTATGGTCGCGGTTGTGTGATCGGAAGGATCTGTTAGTAGAAAAACATTGTTAGGGAGTGAGCTTGTGACTGTGAAGGGACCTAAGAACTTGGGTCTGAGTTTGTTAGTCCTGGTTGAGTCTTTGACCATGACAGTGTCACCAAGCGTTATGTCAAGTGGAATTGAGCGTTTGTGTTGTTTTGTCTTTGTCTTTTCCTGGGCTTCTTTCAAGTTTGTTCTAACTTGTTTGTAAATGGTTTGCATACCTCTTTTGATGCAGTGTGTGAGGTTATCTAGGTTGTATAAGGGTGGGGGTGGTTGGTTGAATATTTGGTAGGGTAGGCGCATTGGTTGGCCAAAAATGATCTCATGTGGGGACATCTTTGTTGCGAAATTGACTGTGCTATTGATACTGGCTTGTACCTGTGGTAGCCAATCTTCCCAACTGTCCATGAGGTCGTTGACCAAGGGTCTGAGAATCTCTAGGACCTTGCGATTTGTTCGCTCAGTCAGACCATTTCCCTGTGGGTGGTATGCAGTGGCAAATGTTTGGTCAATGTTGTACAGATGTGCTATTTCGCGCATCACCTGATTTTTAAATTCTGAGCCATTGTCAGATAACATTGTGTGTGGTATGTTGTATCTACAAAAGATATTGTTAACTAGGGCTTTGGCTACAGTCTCTGCTGTTTTGTCTTGGAGTGGTATTAAGATTGTGTATTTAGAGAAATATTCTACTGCTGTGAGTACATAGTTGGAACCTTGATGGCTCGTTGGCATTTTCAGTAGGTCAATGCCAAGTGTTTCCCATGGCTCAGCAGGGAGTGGGATGTCTTTTATGTTGATTTCTTTCGGGTCAGGGCCTCTGAATTGGTTACAAGTTATACAAGAATCTATGTGTGTGGTTATATCTCTTTTCATGTTAGGCCAGTAATATGTGTGCCTAGCAGTGTTTAGTGTCTTATCTCTGCCCGAGTGGCCTCCCATTGCACTGTCGTGCAATATGTGTAGGACCTTGGGGACTAAGGCTCTGGGGATAACAGTAACCTCTCTTGTGTTAATGGTTCTCCTTATGACTCCGTCGACCAGTTTGAGTTCCTCAATAGGGACAGGTGGTCGGGAGTGTAAGGGGGTTTGTGAAAGGAGATGCTGTTTTATTGGGGACCATATAGGGTCTCTTCCAGTTTCCTCTGTGAGTTCTTGCATAGGTATGCATGTGGTTTGGGTTATGGGGGTGATGTAGGTTTGTCTGCTCAGGCTATCTGCCACTACGTTAGCTTTCCCAGCTAAGTATACGATCTTGGGATCGTAATCAAGGAGAGTTGCTTTCCATCTAGCAACTCTCCCATGTAAGTCTTTGGAGTTAAAAAGATAGACTAGGGGTTGGTGGTCTGTTAGTATGGTAATCTTGTAGCCTAAAATGAGGTATTTGAAATGTTTAAGTGCCCAAACTATAGCTAACCCTTCTTTGTGAGTAGTAGAATAGTTACTCTCAGCCTTATTAAGGACTCTACTTGCGTAGGCTATGGGGTGCTCTTTGCCATTGTCATCTTTCTGTTGTAGGACTGCACCTATTCCTTTAGAGGAGGCGTCTGTGTAAAGAAAGAATTCTTTCTTCATGTCAGGGAAGGCTAGTACAGGGGCTGTGGTCAGAGATTGTTTCAGTGTGTCGAAACTTTGTTGTTCTGTTTCTGACCATTGAAATGGTTCGCCTTTCCTTGTGAATTTGGTCAGAGGGGAAGCTATGTGTGCAAAATTGTGAATAAAGTGTCTGTAGTATGAGGCTAGCCCTATGAAACTTCGTGTTTCATTTGTGTTTCTGGGGATTGGGAAGCTGTTTATGGCATCTATTTTGTCTGTGTTTGTATGGATCCCCTTTGCATTCACTTTATGGCCTAGGAAGGTGAGTTCCTTCATGAGGAATCTACATTTCTTTAATTGAATCTTTAACCCCGTATGTTTGAGACGTTTGATGACAATCTCTAAAGTGTTAAGGTGGTCTCTTTCTGTGGGACTATATATAATGAGGTCGTCTAAATAGACGAATAATGAGACTCCTATCATGTCACTGAATATGCGGGTCATCAACCGTTGTTGGGTTGAGGGGGCGTTTTTAAGGCCAAAGGGCATACGTTGAAAATGAAAGTGTCCTTTGTCAGTGGAGAATGCAGTTATGGGTTTAGATTCTTCAGATAATTCCACTTGCCAGAAGGCAGACTTAAGGTCGATAGTGGAAAAAACTGTGTTATTGTTCCCTATTGATTGGAGGACGTCCTGCATGGCAGGTAGTGGGTGGGGGTCAGATTGAGTGAGGTGGTTGACTTTCCTAAAGTCCACCACAGGGCGTAAGGTTCCGTCTTTCTTAGGGACCAAAAAGAGGGGACTGTTCCATGGGGAGTCTGAATGGGAAATTACGCCTTGGTGTAACATCTCTTGTACATTGCTATTGACTTGGGATTTCCTACTGTGAGGAATGCGGTAAGCGGGGGTGTATGAAGGGGGAGTGTTAGGGGGAATTTGGATGTGATGTTTGATTATATCACATTTGCCTAGTGGTTCACCTTCTAAGGCGACAGCTGATCTATTCCTCTGTAGTAGAGCTAATAGCTCGTTATGAATTTCTCCGTCAGCTGATGTTATGATTTGGTCTGGATTGATAGGGGTGAGGGGTTGTGTTGGTCTTACTGGGTTGATGTGTTGAGGGAGTGGTTCCTGGATAGGGGAATTATGGAGGTGGACTGCGCAAATGTTAGTATTCTTCTTGATTTTACGGTGTTGGTCTGAAAGATTTGTTAACATAGCTAGGGTGTGTTTATTTTCTGATACTATATCCCAGGAGGACTCCAAGGTTATGTTATTTATTCTTGACGTATCTGGGTCAATTATGACATCCTGAAGTTCTATTGCTCCGGGTATGTATAGTGGAACTGTTATTGAATGTCTAGGGGGTATGATGACTGTTAGACATCAATGCCTTTGAGGTGACATAAGGGGGTGGTCGGAAGGAATAGTTGTTAGTTGGAATTGGAGTATTTGAGGAAGGGAGACATGAGAGAGGTTGTGTGTCTGAGTCGGGTGTCTCAGTGACAGTTGGCTCATCATTCACATCTGAGAAGGAGATGTTATTTTTGTCTAGGTCTATAATAGTTTTCCATGTCCTCAATGATTTTAATCCTATTATACCTTGTTGATCGAGACTCCATTCGTCAGCTATGTGGAAAGGTGTGAAACCTACTTGTAAGTTATTGACTTCTATGTTTAAGTCTATGGTGTCGTGTAGAGAAATGGTGCTCCCTTCTATTAGGAGTCCTTCCATATTGGAAAATTGAATTTGGGGTGGGTCATTTAATGCTTCATAGAGAGCTCTTGGGATGATGTTCAGGTTTGTTCCTGTATCAACCATCATGTCAACTGTGAGTTGATCTAAACTCACTTTTAGGGTGACGTAGTTGTGTTGTGTATGAGATATTCCTATGGTGGTTTGGTGCGTGAGGCTGGTACACGTTCCCCCAATCGGTGTTGAGTTGTGCGTGTTGTGTGGGAGGGAGCTGTTTGTCGAGGGGTGGTGAATGGTTGGTTAGTTCTCTGATGAGGTTGTGGTTGTGATTTCTGTAGGTAACACTCCTCGTTGGAGTGAGTTGTTGTTTTGTGTAGGCTGCAGTATTTGTTTGGATTTGTTGGTGTAGGTAGGAGTGGGTGTTTAAAGGGGGGTGGAACTTGTTTGTTTTGATTCTGAACTTGACACTGAGCATTCGTATGCGAGGTAGTAGCATGCACTGAGCAAGGGATGGGGTGGCGTGGTGCCTGTGTTTGTATTTGTTGTTTTTGTATGCAGTCTCTAGTGTTGTGGCTGGATGATGAATGGTAGGAGCACCATTTAGAAGATTGTGTTTGGTTGGTGGGAAGGGGCTGCTGTGAGTGAAGGCTATTTAGTCTGGGGAGCACGTGGCCGGAGTCTAAAGATACATTGCAAGCATTGATGATGTCTAAGATATAGGTATAAGCTAGAGGGTTTCTAGTGTTTAGTTCCCTTTTGGAGGCTTCCTTTAAACACTTTGGAGGGAGTTGGGAGAGATAGAAACCTATCTCAAAGAATGTTAGTAAGTTTTTTGTGGTCATGACATTTTGACCAAATTGGTCAGTGTGGGTCCAAGGAGAGTTATTCTCCAGGTCCTCTCTGACTTCTTTAATTCCGTTTGCTACGAAATCCATAATGTTCGTAACGGAATGTGGTTGGACTCTAGTGTTATTCAGGAAAGTGAGAAGGAAGGAGATATTGTTAGCTTGTTTGTTGTGAAAGACATTAAGAAGGTGGTGTTTATATTCCTGATATGTGATTCCACATGCAACTAAACTGTCTAGCATCCTTGCCTTTGAACGGCAAATGTCAGATGGGTCTATTTTCTGACGGCACAAATTTATTTTATCTGTGTCAGAGTAGTGTTTGTTTTTTGAGAAAAACAGGTCACATGCTGTCAAGAAGTCATTTATGGATAATCCACTGTTTTGGGAAAAGGTTGGGATTTCTGTGAGGGGGGTTATGGTTTGATAGTTGTTAATTATTGTTGGTTGAGGTTGTGGGTAAGGATAATATTGTGGGTTTGGAGGAAGGTTAGGTGGTGGTTGGTGGTATGGTGTGGAGGTGGCTTGACCAGATGGGGTATGGGGAGAAGGAAAGGGGAAGTTTTGGTACTGTGGCTGAATGGGAGGGGGGTTATTGTGTGTTGGGATATGGGGGTTGGACTGATTATGGTTTATAGGAGGTGTAGTTTGCATACTTAGCTGGATGGGAGGGGGGTTATTGTGTGTTGGGATATGGGGGTTGGACTGATTATGGTTTATAGGAGGTGTAGTTTGCATATTTGGCTGGATGGGAGGAATGGGTGGTTGTAGTTGTGAGGGGTGAAAGGGGTCTATTTGAGGGGGTTGGTTAAAAAAGGCTAAGATATCATTCTCATAAAGAGGGATTGTAGGGGTACCTGCCGTGGGAGCAGCTTTGTCCGAGAGATGTGAGTGTTCATATTCTAACTGTTGGATGGCTATGTCAATCCGTGGATTTATTTGATGAGGGTCTGGATTGTCTTTTTCTATTTTTGAGTTGCTTGATGGGTTTTCCTCTTGAGATTTAGAGAGGATGGTTTCTAGCGCTTTTTTTAATTTGCTTCTCGTCCCTGTGGCCATGTTAGTGGTAACTAGCGAGGCATGTATTACTTAATAATTAGGTGAGATGGGTGGTCTAGTTTAAAATAGTTAAGTTAGAAATAATTGGTATACAGTAACTAAGGGGGAATATGTTATGCTTGGCTTTGTCAACGGTTATTAGGTATAATGGGATTACATATGTAAAATCATAAAAATATGTATATACATATAATAAAATTAAAATGTGGAAATAATATGATAATATGTTTATAATAGTAAGGAGTTAAATATCTGGTAATGATAATATAATATTAATAACTATATATATATAGTTGATTATGGAATGTAGGTTACATTGATAAAAATGTTTAAGTAGAAAACAGAATTACTTGACTGAAGGAATGCATATGCATATGATAATAAGTAAAAGTGAAATATAGGAAAGGTTATTGTATATAATAATATATATAAGGTGCAAGGAGGCCAACACTGCAGATAGTAAGGTTGTTGATAAGGAATACTTGAAACTTTCCGACCGTAACTGGCGTGGATACTCTGCCGAGGTGGGCTGTTTCTTTCCGTAGAGTTGGTTGTAGTTACGCGTTTAGGACGACGTAAGTTTTCAATAAAAATAGGGTACTGGGAAGAGATCAGCGGTGTGTGTGGAATTATCTCTAGATGAGGGGAGTGCCTCGTTGATGTTCTCGTAAAAACAAAGGAGAAAGGCAGTATCAGAGGGGGGGATGGATGGGTTGGTTAATACTGGTATTGATAATATCAAGTATTTTGAAAGGTTGGTGTTTAGTTTACCTTTGTTAGAGGCGGGTAGATGATGTGGAGTCGGTGACGATAACCTTCGTATTGTGCAAGGTGTGATATTTGCTTGTAGGGCGGTTAGGACTTATTGTTCTTGGTAGGGAATATCTTGTAGAAGTTGGCTGCCACCAGGTGGTGAGAAATGTAATTTTCACCACCGATACTAGACTGCGAAGTTTGGAGT
>NC_134783.1:9079166-9086666 GCF_046742065.1 Oratosquilla oratoria
ACGGGATAGCAGGCCGGTGTGCAGGTGACATTTTTTTCGGGGGCTGGTGGGGGGGGGGGCTACATCTCCTGACCTAACCTAACCTATCCTAATCTAATTTAATCTAACCTAACCTAACCTAACCTAACCTAACCTAACCTAACCTAGCCTAACCTAACCTAACCTAATCTAACCTAACCTAACCTAAGTAACCTAACCTAACCATTTTTGTTTCATTCCTCATTGTGTGTATGTGTGTGTGTGTGTGTGTGTGTGTGTGTGTGTGTGTGTGTGTGTGTGTGTGTGTGTGTGTGTGTGTGTGTGTGTGTGTGTGTGTGTGTGTGTGTGTGTGTGTGTGTGTGTTTGCGTGTGTGCGTGCGTGCGTGCGTGCGTGTGTGTGTGTGTGTGTGTGTGTGTGTGTGTGTGTGTGTGTGTGTGTGTGTGTGTGTGTGTGTGTGTGTGTGTGTGTGTGTGTGTGTGTGTGTGTGTGTGTGTGTGTGTGTGTGTGTGTGTGTGTGTGATTCACCATGGTCTTGGATGTGTGTGCGTTTGTGTGCACGTGCCTACGCGAATTTTGTTATTGGTAAATCCTACTTTCTCTTGCAGTCCTCGCAGATAGGATAAAGATGACAAGCTCGGTTGCTAGTAAGCGTCTCCTGGTGTAGGCCTTTAAATATGGATTGTGATAAAGTATATCACTCATATCTGCAACATTGTAGGAAACAACGATCAATGTGTCAACTTTCATAGTACTACAACATTGAGGGCAAACTTTAGTATTCGAGTGTGTACCGTAGGTAAAATGGTAATCAAATTAGGTAGAACACACACACACACACACACACACACACACACACACACACACACACACACACACACACACACACACACACACACACACACACACACACACACACACACACACACACACACACACACACACACACACACGTGGCGCAGTGGTAGTGTTTCCGGCTGCCACTACGGCGGTCCGGGTTCAAATCCCGCTCAAGGCTGAAATAATTTCATCATCGCGGCGCTGCAGGTCATTACTCCAACTTTCGTGGGCTGAGAGATGGGGTTGTGTGTGCATGTAAGGTCACATTACCCATAGATCTGAGCTCTCTTTAGGGAGGGAAATAGCTGTCGATCACGAGTCCAACAGGTGATCCAAGACCATGGTGAATCACACACATACACACACACACACACACACACACACACACACACACACACACACACACACACACACACACACACACACACACACACACACACACACACACACACACACACACACACATACACACACGCACACGCACACGATGACAATTACTTAGTTCAGCACGTAAAAGAACCCACAAGACATGGAAACTTACTCGATCTATTGATCACTAACCGTGAAAGCATGATAGCCGATGTGGAGGTTGGTGAAACTATTGCAAATAGCGACCACAACTTAGTTAGATTCAAACTGCTAAAATTTTTAGAATAGATACATGTGCATCTAAAATACCCGATTTTAGTAAAGCTCAGTTCATAGGACTACGTCAGGAGCTTCAGCTTACAGATTGGGAGGCAATTTTAAGCGAAAGACCTATAGATCAGATGTTGGAAATATTTCAAAATACGCTTACTGAGATGATTCATACTTACATCCCGTTTAAGGATAGACGCCCCCCCCCCAACCAGGCTTGCCCAAAATGGCTCGACAAAGAAACAAAAAAATATTGCTAAAAAGAGACAGGCTTATAAGAAATATAAGTGCTCGGGTGCACCTAACAACTATCAAAGTTATGTAATGATACAGAGAGATTTAAAAAAAGGCAATAAAAAAACGAAAACGACAATACGAAATGATTATCGTTGATAAATCCAAGGGAATCCCAAAGAATTATACAGTTACATTAGAGATAAAAAGGTTATTAGAAATCACATTGGCCCACTATTATCTGCTGACGGTCAACTTGAGTATTCAAACGAAGGAATGTGTAATATTTTAAACAACTATTTTAGCTCAGTATTCTTAAACGAAACACCTCAAAGTGAACTCCAAACTGAAACCTGTGAAAAGTCTAGGGTAAACATACTCACTACGGTAAATATAACAAAAGAAAAAATTAAAAGGTGTATAGGGAAACTCAAAATTAATAAAACACCAGGGCCTGACGGTTGGCATCTAAGAATCTTAAAGGAAATGAAAAATGAGATTGTTGCTCCATTAGAACTGATTTTCAAGAAATCCATTATATCCGGAGATGTCCCAAGAGAATGGAAGCTAGCTAACGTCACTCCAATTTTCAAAAAGGTGACAAAAGAAACCAAATAACTATAGGCCTATAAGTTTGACTTCAATCGCAGGAAAAATAATGGAAACTATCATCAAAGATGCTATCGAATATAGTTTAGAAAGTAACTGTTTGATAAATGATAGCCAGCATGGATTCAGACGGAAACGTTCTTGCGTGACTGATTTACTAGAATTTTACAACACAGTCATCTCGAGTCATTGTGTGCAACAGAAACGCGGGGGTACGTTTGGAGTCTTTATTAATAAGTGGGTTATGCGTACAGAGGTGAGTCACAATAGGAGAGCTACATGCTCACAGTAAGACGGACAGTTCTAGACTGACTTGGGGGTAACGTCGTATTCCCTGCGCAGAGGGAAAACTATGCCACGTCCTACATATTTATCAATGAGGGCCTTGTAAACCTATGGCGCCCTGCTCGTGTCGAACGCCAGGGCCCATGATAACACTATACCACACCTCCCCACCCTCCGTGCTCGCACGACCACGGCGAGGGGAATGCTTACCCGCAAGCCCGGGCGAGCGGCGGAGGCGGAAGTGGGGGGATCCGCGCATGAGGACGGCATGTCCTCCGCCGAAGGAAGGGACGCGACGGGGCGGCTTCTCTCAAGACCTGTGGTCGCTCCCGGAGATGGCGGGGCGTCAACGCACTGTCGGACAGCGCCGGTCCTCGTCAGCGGAAGGGGCGGTGCGGAGCTTTCAATAGGGAGGGATGGAGTTGGGTAGGGCGCGGTAGTCGGACGGGAGCTCGGAGGTCACGCAGGTCAGCGGGTGACCGTAGGCGGGGTTTATCCGTGCCGCGGCCCGTAGTCTTCAAAGCGCTCCGTCGGTGTCGGCGGCTGGCGACGGGTCGTCACTGCGGAGCGCCGGTATTGCCGGTGACGGAGTTCCTGACGTGAGAAGGGGGATGGGCGAACGATGGTCCGTCATCCACGAGAAGTGGGGCCATCCAAACGGGCATGGCTTGCAATTGGGTGCGGCCCAGATGGCAGCAAGCGTCTCCAGTGGTAGTGGCGTATCAGGTTTCGGCATCCGTCGGAAACCGTAGGCCACTCTGGCCGAGGCGGAAGTGCGCGGTATTTCAGTCTCGCATATAAACTGCGTCGGGGGCGAAATCGAAGGGGGTCCACGCACGAGGACGACAAATCCTTCGCCGAGCGGAGAGGTCGGCCCAATGCTCGAAGGGCGCCAGCACGGGCGGCGGCGACAGAGCTCGCCTTACGATGGGCGTGACGATACCTTGCTGCACCATTGAGTCAAGTCTTCCTTCACTTGAACATGAAATGCGAGCGGTATCGGCCTGGGCGTGCGGGCGGCGTGGGGCGTCGCGTCGGCTTGCAGGTGGGTTCTCACGAAGGGGGGGAGAACCATGGTCTTTCCTAGGGGGGGCGATGCTGGGGTCGTCCTTGGAGACCAGCACGTCACTAAAGTACCGTAGGAAGCAGTCGCGAGTGGCGGCCGGGAGCTGTCCATGGGCAATGTCAGCTCGGCGCACCTGTTTGCGTATGTCATCGCCATGACAGGATCCGGCAAGTCGAGTGGGACTGGCCAAGCCGAAGGAGAGGAGGGGCGTTCGGACCTCCCCGTGAATCCGTATGGCGGCGTTGTGGTCCCTGTCTCCGACGTTGAGGTGATCCGGAAGCGTTCGTTGCGGGGGGCTAGGTGAGATATGTCGGCCGCGTCGTCGGCGCCAAGAGCGGCGTCTATAGGCTGGTTCCAGATATCTCCAACGTGCCTAGGTGCCGAGTGCCTATCCCTGTGATTCCGCACCTGCGTTGTCAGGCAAGCAATACGGCACGGGCACTGACAGGTGGCGGAGGGCGGTCACCCAGAAGTGTCCCGTTGGGGGGGGGGGGGTCACGTGAGATACGTCGACCACGTCGTCTGCGCTGAGAGCGGCGGCTCCAGAGCTCTTCATATCTCCAACATGCCTAGGTGCTGAGGGCCTATCCCCGTGATTTACACACCTGCAAAGGGCAGCACATTGCGGGCGCTGACAGGTGGTGGAGGGCGATGGCCCGGAAGGCATTAGAACGGCAGGTGCCAGTCCTTCCGGGAGAAGGGGCGGAGAGTGCGCGCGTCTGGCGGGGGGCCCCTTGCATAGTGACACGGTGCATGCGTGCAGGTCCTACTGGGCATCCGAGACGGTCCCCTCCAATGCCTCCGGTGGGCGGCAGTGGTGTCGACTCCTCCTGCGGTGACGTAATTGCCACGGGTGTGCAGAGACAGTGTGGCAGTTCCTAAGCTGGGTGGGTGTGGCCTGTGCGAGTCAGCTAGGGCCCACGCGGGTGGCACTCGCGGTAAGCAAGGCGAAGCAGGACAAAGGCCTCCTTATTCGCGCGGCCTGCTTTGGCCTGGGCCCCGTGCAGGGTGGCGTCCGCAGCTAGCAGGGCGGAGCAGTGGGACAAAGGCCTCTTTGTTCGCCCCACTACGTGCACGAACGCACGCAACTATCACTATCACACGGTTTTGCACGGTCCCGTGTATGCTCACTGTATCGGCACTGCACTCACGGTCCAGCGTGTTTACTGTCGCCTATCGGTCTAGTTCCGTCAGTACGCGCCACTGATTCACGTATCGTCCCATGTTTCATTGTTGCACACTGCAAGCAATTGCAAGCAACTGCAAGCATCCTACTCACTGCGCCATGTGTGCAACAGAAACGCGGAGGGACGTTTGGAGTCTTTATTAATAAGTGGGTTATGCGTACAGAGGTGAGTCACAATAGGAGAGCTACATGCTCACAGTAAGACGGACAATTCTAGACTGACTTGGGGGTAACGTCGTATTCCCTGCCCAAAGAGTCCTTGTAAACCTATGGTGCCCTGCTCGTGTCAAACGCCAGGGCCCATGATAACACTATACCACAGTCATGAAAAAAAAAACAATATAGATTTAATATATCTAGACTTTGCAAAAGCTTTTGATACCGTCCCCCACGAAAGATTACTTACTAAATTAGCTTCACACGGAGTAAGTGGCAGCCTATTAAATTGGACTAGAAATTGGTTGAATGGTCGAAAACAGAGAGTTATTCTAAATGGAAAAAACTTCTAGATGAATTTTTTTTTTACGAGTGGAGTTCCTCAGGGTTCCGTTCTTGGGCCACTTCTATTCACAGTATACATAAATGATATAAACCACGGACTAAAATCTATTGTCTTCAAATTTGCCGATGATACAAAGTTGTGCGGGATGGCAAATGATCACTTCAATCAATTAGATATTCAAGAAGATTTAGATAAATTACAACAATTGTCTGAAAAGTGGTTAATGAATTTTAACACAAGTAAATGCAAGGTAATGCACATCGGTAAAAATAACAGTAAGTACAATTACAAATCATTTGGAAATTCGTTAACAAAAGTGGATAGTGAGAATTATCTAGGGGTAATTATCAATAACGATCTCAAATCCTCTAAGCAGCGTATTTCAGCCTCTGAGAAAGCAAATAAGATTCTAGGACTGATTGCGCGATCTTTTGACTTTAAAAGCTCATCTCTCATTAACAAGCTATATAAATCGTTAGTTCGTACACATTTGGAATATGCTGTTTCTCTATGGTCACCGAATCCCATTAAAGGCATTGACAGATTGGAAAAAGTACAAAGGAGAGCCCCAAAAGTGATTCCAAACATAAAAAATAGATCATACGAAAATCGACTAAAACATATGAATCTGTTTTCCTTAAAAAAACGTAGACTCAGAGGTGACTTGATACAGATATTTAAGATTCTAAAGGGGATTGGCAACATCAAAAGTGACAAAATTCTTACACTGAACGAGAATCCGACAAGAAATAATGGTCTCAAACTGTCAGGAAATAAGTTTAATTTGGAAGTGGGTAGAAACAGCTTCGCCAACCGTGCAGTTAATGAATGGAATAAACATCATGAAGAGGCAATGCAATGTAGTTCAGTTCGAATTTTAAGATTCGTTTAGATAAACATGCAAGCAAGATGCTTTAATGACTGCCATTTATTTTATATTATTTTATTATTTGTTTGTTATTATTTGTCTGTTTGTTTATCATTTGCTTGATTTCCATTTATTATTATTTTTCAGTTTATTATTATTTGCTATTTACCTGTTTGTTTATCATTTAACTATACCTATGTATTATTCATTTTATTTATTATTACTTATATTATTATAATTTTCATTCTATTTTATCAATTTTTTATAATTTATATATATATATATATACTTTTTTCGCATCCGACCTAGTTATAGACCAAAAGATCTTCTGTCGGCATGCTCCGCCTTTGTAATCCTTTGTAATGACTTAAGGAAAACCTTAACCACGGCACCTGACCTTGCCTTCCCAAACCACAAGCTCCCTTTCACAATATACACAGATGTGTCCTACACCGGTCTTGGCGCAGTCCTCATGCAATACCACGGCACAAAACTCAGACCAGTTGCTTATGCTAGTCGCATACTCAACAAACACGAACAAAATTACTGAGTAACAGACATAGAAGCTTTAGCTGTTATACATGCACTTAAACATTGCAAAGAAATCATCCTTGGTTACGACACACGCATTTATACAGACCATCAACCAATCTTACATCTCTTCAAAGGAAAAAATCTTTCAGGAAAAATTGCCCGCTGGTTCCTCATCATACAAGAGTTCTTGCCCACCTTTCCTTTTGTTCTTGGTAAAACGAACCTAGTGGTAGACACTCTCAGTCACCATATCGCGACCATCACTCAAAATCCAATTTCAGTAACTCTTACACAAGCACGCGTAGCCGCAACGTGAGATCAGATCCTCTTTAGAAACGTTTTATATACTTCTTCGTATCTGCGGACACAACTGGCACAGAAAATTCCCCTCCCTATCTCGACAATTACACGTTAGTTGACAACATACTGTATCACAAAACAACACTAGCGAACAAACATGAACCCAACCGGTCAGTGTTTCAGCTCGTAGTCCCTACGCACCTTATTCCAGAAGTTCTGAAACATCTACACGAATCCTCCATTACCGCGCACCCTGGCAAGGAGAAATGCGTTACACAAGCCAGACTGCACTACTTCTGGTTAACCATGAGGAAGGATATACACTCCCACATTGATGCTTGTCACTCTTGTGCGACTCACAAAGGTCATATCAGTGGTCATGTTCCAATCTTAACTTACCCTACCCCTTGTAAACCATTCGACACAGTCGCTGTTGATCTCCTTAAGTTACCACTTACAC
>NC_134783.1:9091666-9099166 GCF_046742065.1 Oratosquilla oratoria
CTTATTTAATACTCAATGTTATCAAAATTTACCTAATATGTTATATTTACCTAGATTTATGTTTTAGATTACAGATTAATTAAACATGCCACGAACCAAAGGAGCAGTAGACCTATCTGAATTTCAGCGAGATCGCATTGTGGGTCAACATGAAGGTGGACTTTGTCGACGCAAAATGCCTGAAAATCTGTCAATACCTTTTTCTACTGTTAATAGAATGATCGTACAATTCACCAGAGAGGGCAAGAAGGGCACCAAACCTCATTCAGGTCTTGTTAAAAAAATGTCGAAGAGAATCCACGTTGCAGGGCCTCTGAAATAGCAACACAAGCTGACGTGAGTCCCAGAACAGCTGTCAGGTATCTCCACAAGCTGGGTTACTATGACAGAGCTGCAAGAAGGAAACCACTCCTTCGTCCAGCCAATATCAAGCGCAGAAAGGAGTGGGGTGTTTAGATGGTGGAGAGACCTGTGGCCTTTTGGAGCACTGTCATTTTCTCTGATGAGTCACATACATACATATACCAAGGCTTTTTCCCCCTTACAAGGGAGGTAGCCAAAAAGGAAAAGGCATAAAATCATTCCCACCCATTCCACCCCTAAATACACTCCACACCCCCTCCACCCTCCCTCTTATCTTAGCACGATTCGCATTATTTTCTGATAGTGGAAGAGTGTGGGTCTGGAGAATTTTTAGTCGAGAGTTTGACCTCAAAAGACTGCAGCCAACAGTGAAACATGGGGTCATTCTAATAATAGTGTGGTGGTGTAATTTGGAGTGATGGTCGATCAGAGCTTGTGGAGTGTCAAGGATACATCAATTAAGGCAAATATGTTTCTATATCAAAGGAAGGACTCATTCCAATATTCTCCAGTGATAGAAGGAGCAAAAATGCCTTCCTATTTATGGAAGATGGAACTCCTTGTCACACTGCTCAAGCAACACAAAATTGTTTGATGCAAAATGGGATCAGGAAACTTCCATGGCCAAGTCAGTCTCCGAATATGAACCCTGTTGAACACCTCTGGGATATATTAGACCAAAAACTTCGCAAAAAGAACAAAAAGCCATCTTCAAAGCCCGAACTCTTAGGATTACTACGGGAAACATGGCAAGAAGTCCCTCAAGATGATATTCGTGAACTAAACACTAGCATGCATTGAAAAAAGCAAAGATGTTAACTAAGTATTAGCTATTCACATTGAGACAATTTTTAAGCACTTTAATTGTATCAATTGCTTGTTTAATCAATCAAACGATTTCTCTTGGTGTCTATTCAATTCTGTCATGTCTTTATATATATATATATATATATATATATATATATATATATACATGCATATATGCAAGTACATATGTATATACTGTATGAGTGGAAGGGTGATGAGCTAAACACAGAGAACAGTTGGAATTTTATTCATTGACGTTTCGTCCTTGCAATTTCAAAAAATGAACTGCTTATATACTTCATGCTTCCCATGTCCCTCTCTCTCCATCTGCTTCCATATCCTCATCCGTTCTCTATACTTCTCAAGTGACTTCGACCATGCCATTTCCCCTCTCCGTTCTTATTCGTCCTCTTGACCTCCTTGATGATCAAAGTGCTTGGTGCTCCTGCTAACTTTATGAACCCATCCTTATGGTTGATACAGGGATGTGAAGTGATGTAGGCTACTTCCACTATTTTCCTTTTCCTGTTCCAATCTGGAATGAACCACTATCGAGTTGGAGGTTCGGTGAAATGACGTCAAAGCTCACCGAACCTCCAACTTGCTAGCGATTCATTTAGACCAATGTGGTCATCTTCCAGACTGAAACAGGGTAGAGGTGCTCCACAAAGGCCTAGCGAAAAAGAAAAGGATAATAGTGGAGGCAGCCTACATCACTTCCAACCCTTGCATCAACCATAGGGATGGGTTAATAACATTAGCAGGAGCAGCAAGGATTTTGATCATCAAGGAGGTCAAGAGAACGAAAGAGAACGGAGAGGGGAAAGGGGTTTCTTGTGTGGCATATATATATATATATAATATATATATATATATATATATATATATATATATATATATATATGTGTGTGTGTGTGTGTATATATATACATATATTTGTATATATATACATATATATATATATATATACATATGTATATATACATACATATATATATATATATATATATATATATATATATATATATATATATATATATGAATACACACACACGTGTGTATATATATATATATATGTGTGTGTGTGTGTGTGCGTGTATATATATATATATGTATGTATGTATGTATGTATGTATGTATGTATGTATGTATGTATGTATGTATGTATGTATGTATAAGAATCTCATGCCATCCGGTACATGCAGTGAGGGGGAACTTGTGAAAAAACAGTCCTTCCTTTGTTAATTCCCGATCCTTCGGCCCGCACTTCATCGCCGTCCTGTTTTATCCCCGAACCTTTGTTCTGATGTCTTTTGTCATCGTCTAATCCTTCTCCTTCTTCTCATTGTCTCCGTCACAATGTCCTACTCTTGTTCGTCCACCTTCTCCTCCTCCTCTTCCTCCTCCTCCTAATCCTTCTCCTCTTCTTCCAATTCCTTCTTTTTCTCTTCTTCCTCCTCCATACCCAACTGAACCACAGCAGATTGTATCCCCGTTAATATATATATTTTCTCGTATCTTTATGAACATTTGTACCGTCAGCAGCAGCACCAACACCACCATCGACACCAGCATCAGTGGAGGTGACGCTGGGGCACAGAATACCAACCATCGGGGGAAAAAAGATGACAAAACGTTCAGTTTCTTAGACAGATGAAGCAAATTGTCACCCATAGTAAAAGAAATATTGATGAATCGGTTTGTCTTCGCGAACTCCCCCTGTCATGAGGCTAGGACGGTACCCCTTATAAAGGAATTTATAGCGTGACATTTCATGACCCAACTCGTTGGCGTCAGGAATCGAACGGCCGTCACTTCGACCTCCAGCGCATGTAGCGACGCTCTAAGGTCAGCCAGCGCTCATCCATAAAGTAAAAGAGGCCTAGACAAAAATAAATAAATAATAAAATAAAATAAATAAATAAATAAATAAATAAATAAATAAATAAATAAATAAATAAATAAATAAATAAATAAATAAATAAATAAATAAATAGATAAATAAATAAATAAATAAATAGAAAAAAAATAAAGTTCACGATGAAAAACAAATTGGGAAAGAAATTAATAGAAAATGGAAATGAAAAAAAAAAAAAAAAAACCGGAAACGAATCCTGATGCTCACAAAAGAGATAAATACAAAGGTTGGGGCGCCTGGAACATATGTTCAGAATTAGCATACATACGAAGAATTATCTGAAAAGTAGAAGGGACGCTGAGGTGTGTGGGAATCGTCTGTGTGTGTGTGTGTGTGTGTATGTGTGTGTGTGTGTGTGTGTGTGTGTGTGTGTGTGTGTGTGTGTGTGTGTGTGTGTGTGTGTGTGTGTGTGTGTGTGTGTGTGTGTGTGTGTGTGTGTGTGTGTGTGTGTGTGTTAGGTCACAGTATTGCCTGTAGATCGGTCTATACACGAGGTCTGAGCTCTCCTCCGGAATATTTGTCGATCACTAGTCCAACTCGTGATCCAAGACGACTGTGAATCACGCACATGTGCGGACGTTATAAAGTAGGCCGCTCTCCCTTGTCACCCAATCCCTTGTTTCGTAACACATGGCCTAGCTAACCATCAAATCTCCCATGTCCCCTCCCCCTCCCCCCTCCCCTCCCCCTTCCCCCTTCCCCTCCCACTTCCTCTGCCCTCCATTCCCTACCTCTCTGCCTCCCTTCTTCTCCCTCTCTTTCTCTTCTGTCCTACTCTCTTCTCTTCTACATTGTCTTTGACTACCTTCTTTCCTTTGTCATTTTCTCTCTTCTTTCCTTCTCTCTTTCTCTTCTTCCCTATCTCATCCCATCTATGTACCCACTCTTCCCGCCTTATTCTCTTCCTCTCCTTTCCTTTCTCCCTCCATATTCCTTCTCTCACCCCATCTCCTTCTTCTCCCTCCTCTCTCCCTACCTCTTCTTCTTCCTTCTTTTCCTCCCTCCCTCCCTCTCCTCTTTCATTCCCTCCCTTTCTCCCTCCTCCCTCCCTCCCCCTTTTCCATTACTCCCTCCTCTTCTTCTTCCACTCCTACCTCACTCCCTTCCTTCCTCTCCATTCTCTTCCTCCTCTCTCTCTCCCTCCTCTCCTTGTTTCCTTCCTCCGTCACTCCCTCCCCTTCTCTCCTTCCTCTCTCTATCCCTCCCCTCCTCTCCTTCCTCCCTTACTCCCTTCCCCTCCTCTCCATCACTCCCCTTCTTCCCTCCCTCCTCCTTCTCTATCACTCCCTCCTCTCCTTCATTCCCCTCCTCTCTCCCTCCCTCTTCTCCATCACTCCCTCCTCTCCTTCTTCCCCCTCCTCCCTCCCTCCTTCCCCTCCTCTCCTTCCTCTCCCTTCTCCCTCTCTCCCTCCCCCTCCTCTCCTTCCTACTTCACTCCATCTCCCTCCTCTCCATCACTCCCCTTCCTCCCTCCCTCCCACTTCTCCATGACTCCTCTCTTTCGTCCCCCTTCTCCCCCACTACATCCCCGTCCTCTCCCTCTCTCCCCATCCACACTCCCTCCCCCTCCTCCCTACCTCCCCCTTCTCCATCACTCCCTCCTCTCCTTCCTCACCATCCTCCTTCGTTCCCTCCCCTTCCTCTCCCTCCCTCGCCCTACTCACTCCATTTCTGCCCTTCCTCACTCCCTCCTTCCGTCTTCCTTCTCACTCCCTCCCCCTCTCCCTTCTCTCTCTACTCTCCCTCCCCTCCCCTCCCTCCCCCTTCTCCATCATTCCCTCCTCCCTCTCCCCACTCATTCCCTGTCCCTCCTCCTCACTTACTCACTCCCATTCTCCCCCCTCCCCCATTCCCTCTCGCGCAGATCCTTCCTTGATGTCCAGTAATAGATGCCTTCCTGTGCATCTCGTCTTACCGACCCGAAGGTCAAGTCAGGTCATGGGAGAGGAGAGACGGGTCACAGACGTTAACGACGGCACTTCAACGGGACCTCACGTTAATTAGTTTATTAATTAAGAACTATTTTATAATGTCGTCGTCGTCCTTGTTATGATGATAGTGATGGTAAGGGTGGCAATGATGATAGTAGTGAAGGTGGTGGTAATGATGATGAAAACAATGTAAATGTTATCAAGATGATGATGATGATGATGATGATGATGATGATGATGATGATGATGATGATGATGATGATGATGATGATGATGATGATGATGATGATGATGATGATGATGATGATGATGATGATCATCATCATCATCATCATCATCATCATCATCATCATCATCATCATCATCATCATCACCATCATCATCATCATCATCATCATCATCATCATCATCATCATCATCATCATCATCATCATCATCATCATCATCATCATCATCATCATCATCATCATCATCATCATCATCATCTTGTTCATCTTTGTTTTCATCATCATCATCATCATCATCATCATCATCATCATCATCATCATCATCATCATCATCATCATCATCATCATCATCATCATCATCATCATCATCATCACAACCATCATCATTAATCACTGTAATAGTAATGGTGATAATGATGGGGCCAATCGTCCTGCTTTGAAGTCATCGACTCGGGCCTTCCTCTGAAGCGCTACTGTCACGTATTCTGGGGAACAAAAAGGACGAATTACCCCCCCCCCCCACACCTCCATATTGCTACCGAAGATAGGCTTAGACATTTTAACTTATACCCTTTGGAAAGATGAAGAGTGCGGGGTGATCTAAGTGAGGTATTCAAATGGGTCAAGCGCTGAAACTATTGGTTGTTTTAAAAGAAGGTTAGACAACTTTATGACTGGGGATGATATGTGGCAACGGACATAGAACTCCCTAGTGTAGGCCTTATGGTCTCTTGCAGACTCCTGTACTCATATGTTCTTATGAGTGGGTGCTATGGAGATGAATAAAACAAATTGCTTGCAGCCAGAATGAAATATTTGCAGATGTAGGTTAAAATTGTTGTTTGGAGGTTTGGGTCAAAATTCAGTTTCAACGTCGATCTGGATTTCACAATTGGAACGAATGTCATCAATGAAATGAATTTAACCATCGATTGGTTTCAACGTCGAAACACATTTCACCATCGATTTGTCTCCTTGAGGCTTCCTCTGTGTAATTCGCTATTCAAATTATCGACGAAGAACTGAGAGGAAAGTGAAACTCAGGCTATGACGTCATGTCGATGAAAGATGCATGTGGCGTCATGTCGACGAAAAAAGGATGTGTGACGTCATTATCACAAAGGCGCATTGTTCCAGCCAATCACATCGCTTGGATGTATTGCTGTCATTATGGCCTGTGTAAGGGGCTCGTAGGTATAGGTAGACAAATGAGATAGAAAGATGGGGTAGACAGTGAATGTTTCATTTTTATTGGACCGGCTGTTTGGTAAACAACAGCCGAAGGCGAGAAGGCGAGGAATTGTATAACTTCACTCTCAGTGTTGTGTTTATAAATAAGTGCCTGAGTTCCCGATTTCATTGCTGTATGACGTGTTTTGCTTTTGCTGATGTAACCTAAGTGTGCTGTGATTTGAGATTGCTGAGTAAACAATGTTGCATGCGTACTTGTAACGGCGGATCTGATTGGAGAGAGGGTGGAGGAGGAGAAAATTCAATGGGTTCACGATTGTAAGATCACGCCCTTAGGGGAGATTTTTAGATATAAAGTTAAAGATTATTGGACTAAAGAAATCATGACGTCACTGCAGAACTGATATAGGACCTAAATTGACTGTTCTGGAGGGAGTCCCTTGGTGTACCATAGAAAACCAAGTGTAGCCGGTATTGAAGAAAAGAAAATCTTTATACATTCCAATACCCCATACAGAAAATATAGTAAGAAGTAGGAGCCTTACTGTGCAATATGCAAATTGTAAGCCTATGACTTGAATAAGTTATCTCTTTGGAGGCATGAGTTCTACCGACTAAAATTGTGAGTGACAATCGTACGTAACAAAGACAGTGGTGAAGGGAAAGTATAAAGTGAGAGGCGTACTAAGTATAAGTAAAAGTACGAAAGAAAGACGGCACATAGGGGCGGGAACACAGAATGAGAGACGGTCACAAATCTGTGCTCTCTAAGGACTCCATTCAGTGTGTGACATACGTCATAATCTACCACTAGCCATTTTGCCAAATCAACTTAAGTACATGCCTCCCTCTCTCCTATTTCCCAAATATGTGCTGTTTGAAACTTTTTTTTGTATATTCTGTATATAGATAAGGAAACTGTGTAGGACAATGAATATAACTTTTTAGGATAATAACAATGAAATTAATATATTCTATGACACGTGGCAACAGCGTTTTTTCCCTATGTTGACACGCCGAGGTGTCACAGGGGAGACAGGTTGGATGGGGCGGGTAATCGTCG
>NC_134783.1:9111666-9116666 GCF_046742065.1 Oratosquilla oratoria
GGTAGCTGGTGGGGTGCTGTCCGGCGTTTGCCATGCAGGTCGGGTGGGTGGCGGTGCGGGGACGAAGCGATAGCCGCGGGGTGGGTGCTGCTGGTGCGCTTCTTTCCTAGGTGGGAGGCGCTTGATGCGTTCGGGGCATCGTAGGTTCCACGCGTGATGTCCCTTGCCACAGTTCGGGCATCTTGCGGTGGTGGTCTCCTTGGCTTTATGGCGCTGAATGCAGTCTTCAGATGGGTGGTGCAAGCTGTAGACGCCACACCTGCTGTTGTGTGGGTAGCGCATCTGTAGGTGTCCGAAGCGCTGACATTTAAAGCACCGCACCGGTTCCCTGGTGAATGGGCGTAGGGGATACCTACCCCAGGCCCCTGGGTCGAGTTTTGCCGGTACTGCACCCTGAAGGACCACCAGCAGCTTTCGTGTAGCCGTCTTGTCGGACCCAGCCTGTAGACGCTCAGCGGTAACCACACGGGGGTGGGCCCTGACTGCCTCCAGTGGGAAGTCTAATGGATACCTCTGAACCACGGCCTTGGTGTGCTTCTCGGTGGGGTCAAGGCGAACTAGCCTGCAGCCGGGACCGGGTCCCGTCCAGGCTTCCATCTTCACTGGCGATTCCCTATCCTTGGGGATGAGTAAGTATTCGCCCTTTAGGTTGGCGCTGAGCGTGATCCTCAGGTCCGGGTTGTCCTTCTCCAGTGTCACCACTGCCTGGTAAGGGCTTGGGAAGGCTTCAGGGTTCCGGAGCTTGAATTTGGGGAGAGGCGCGGTCGTTCCTTCCTCCGTGTTTTTGCGTGAGTTTTTCTTTCGTCCCGCCACCTGCCATCTCTTCTCTTCCTGGGCCTGAAGGTGGCTTTGGATGTCGTCTCCGTACTCCATCATCTTCTCCGGGTTGTCATGCTCTGGTGGGTGGGAGCTCTCGCCCCCATTGTCAGTCCGACTTGCCTTGACAGCGGCTGACAGTTCCGCCGTGCAGTCTTCGTCGCCGTCCGAGTTGTCGAAAATGCTTCGTTTACGGAAGGCTACAGTCATGGCGTTTCATGATAGTTTGACGAATGCTTGCCGAGTCACATGGACAACGCCGGCCTGCATACCTTACTCCTGACGGAGACTATGGGCGCCCTGCTGGAAGACCAACCCGTACCTACTACCAACCCATTCCCCGACACCCGTCACACAGCGAACAGTCACATTCATGATGGAGCCAAGCAACACAGTTAACTCCCTAATTATTCTCCAGTGGAACGTGCAGGGGCTCGGGAACAAACGGCACGATGTCCAACAGGCTATTATTCAAGACAAGCTGGACATAATTCTACTCCAGGAGACACTGTATCCGGCCACAAGAGAGCTGAAAGTGGCGGGCTTTCATACTTACGCGCTGCCGCACGCCGCAGGGAGCGAACGGGGATGCATGACGCTGGTGAGGAACAATATCCCGCAACAGCAGATCACCGACCCGGTGCCCTGCCGAGAAGGGGTGGAAAGGCTGGCGGTACGGCTCGACCTCCCCAACTGTCCTCTCACCATCTACAATATCTACAGGAGCCCGGGAAATCAGCTGGATGCGGGAGAATTGTTTTCGCTGGCCAGCGCCGAAAACATTCTGGCGGCCGGCGACTTCAACGCCCACCATCCCTCATTCCAGTCGCAGTCTCCAACCAACTCTGCGGGGCGCCACCTGGCCACCTTATTGGAAGAAAACCCGAACATCAAGCTGCTTAACACCGGAGAGCCCACGCACACACGAGGCGGGAGGCTAGATCTTACCTTCCTCTCCCGTGGACTGTCCACGGAAGCATGCTTGAGCATCCACCCCACCCTCACCAGCGACCACTACGGCGTCCTATTCTCAATTCAGTGACCACAGATGACACCCCCAATTCCCACTCCACGCTGGGACATCCAACGAGCAAACTGGGGAGCCTTCCAGTCCTTGTTGGATGCATGGTGGGCGGGATACTCCCCTCCGGACAGCATCGAGCAGCGCGAGAAGGACCTCACGGCGGCCATCGAGGTAACTGCGGAGGCATCCATTCCAAAGAAAAACCCGGGAAGGCTCCACCACAAGAACTGGTAGTTCTACACAGAAGAGGTGCGGGAGCAGAACCACCGGGTCAACATGCATCGGCGGCGTTACAGAGACGGCTTGGAGAGACTTCGTGAGGTGGTAGCCTATGCACGTCAGGTGTCACGACGGGCAAAGGAGGCCAAGTGGCTGGAATGGTGCGCCAGCTTCTCCCGGCACACCAGGCTGGCGGACCTCTGGTCGAAGCTGAGGACGGCCACCGGAGGATCGCGATCCCGTCCTCCTACCCATCCACGACCACAGCAGGAGGCGGAAAGACTGGCAAACAACTTCGCAGCCAGATGTGCCAGCAGTCAACTTCCTGCGCAAGTGATCCAAACGCTCCAACGCCTACGACTGGAGAGGGGGCGCCTCATCAGGGACGGCAGGGCAAGACCGGACCCAGCGGACTGCCCTTTCACCCATAGGGAGCTCATCACGGCCAGGCGAACAGGGCGAGACACGGCCACCGGCGCCGACGGGGTCACCTACACCATGGTTGCGCACGCAGGTCCAGCTGGGGAGCAAGGAATTCTAGGCCTAATCAACCACTCGTGGATGATCGGATACCTGCCGTCGGCTTGGAAATCGGCGGACATCCAACCGATACCCAAGCCCAAAGACCCCTCCAAGTTGCGCCCCATCTCCCTCCTCAGCTGCGTGGCCAAGACAGCGGAAAGGATGGTCCTCACCCGACTCTAGTGGCGACTAGGACCCCAACACCCGCACGTGTTTGGATTCAGCCGAGGTGTTGGCACCTCTGACAGCATCATGGCTCTCCTAAACCACGTGATTAATCGGACCGCCGTCGCCGTGTTCCTCGACCTGGAGAGAGCCTTTGAGCTGGCGTGCCCCCTCGCGATCCTAGCAGCTCTAGTCAACAAGGGCATCCAAGGACGGCTACTAGCATGGATCGAGAACTACCTACAGGGGCGACGCGTCAGGGTCAAATTCCAGGGCCACACGTCATCTTACAGGACCTATGAGAACGGGACTCCACAGGGGGGGGGGATCCTCAGCCCCGTTCTCTTCAACCTCCTGATGCAGCAGCTGGTCAGCCTGCCGTTCACGGCTGGAACAGTGCTTCTCAGCTACGCCGATGATCTAGTCCTCGTCGTCACCGTTCACGGCAATCTAATCGCCAAAACACAGGAGGCCCTCAACCTCCTGAGCAAGAAAAGCGAGGAGCTGGGACTAAAGGTCTCAGCCGAAAAATCCGAGGCCATGATGTTCAGCGCACCCGCACCCACCCAGTATCTACACGTTCAGGACGTGAGGCTGAACTGGACACAGTCCTACCAGTACCTCGGGATTTGGCTGGATCACAGGCTGACTTTTGCCCGTCAGGTAACGTACTTGAGGGAAAAGACGCAAACGAGGACCACAGTGATGAGGGCCATGACAAGACCGGAGGCAGGGACGTCCTACGCCGTCTTGCGACTCTACTACGTGCAGGCCATCCGATCCCTAGTCGATTACAGTGCGCCTGTACTAGTCGCGCTCGGCGGCGGACTGCGAGAGAGGGTCGAAGTCATCCAGAACCAGGCCATGAGAACCATGTTGGGGGCGCCAAGGTGGACCAGCGCCTGTGTACTACAGAGCGAGACTCGTCTAGTCCCCCTCACCATCAGGACCCAGCAGATCGTGGCCTGCAGGGTGGCCAAGATCCTCCTTCAGGGCAGCGAGACGGCAGTGCACTCCAGGCTCAGAAAAATCCTACCTCACGACAGGACCCTCTTCACCGCCAACACCTGGATCTACAGAGTCGCCGACGCGGCCAACCAATTTATGGACTCTACCCAGTTCCTACGAACGCCCCACCACCTCATCCAGACATACCAAGAACCACCCCCGTGGGAACAACCGCTTGCTGAAGTAACTTATACGTCTCTCCCTGCAGCAAAGGCTCTGTGTTCCACAGAAGTGCTACGCCAGCTCGCCCTTGTGACCATGGCACAGGCCTGGGACCCTGGCAGCGCGGTATACTTCACGGATGGATCCGTTGACCGTAGCAGAGGCACAACCGGGGCAGCGGTGGTCACCGAAGGGCAGGCATTCTCCTGGAGGACATCTGACCACTGCTCCACCTTCCAAACGGAAATGGTTGCCATCCAGCACGCTCTCCGGCACGCCACCGACCGCCACGAGGAAACGGTGATCATTCACACCGACTCCAGGGCCGCTCTATAGACACTACAGCAGACACGACCCACCCAAGATATCGCCCTCATCACGACTGCACCGAGCCTCATCCAGAACCTGGCAACCGCGGGGAAAAAGGTGAGACTCAACTGGATCCCCAGCCATGTGGGAATACGGGGGAATGAGGATGCAGATGCGGCGGCACGAGCAGCTTCAGCCCTCCCAGCTGTCATGTTCTGGGTGGCTAATGAAACTCAAGAGGCACTGTATACTTATACTGTATAATATAGCCAAATGACAAAATGACACGAACACAATTGACAAGTGTGCGGGAGACGTGAACGTCAGGTGTCAACTGGCTTTCGACACTGCCCATGCAGGGTTGCCAGATTACTCCCGCCAAGCCTTGCGGCATTTGATAAAAATAATAAATACGTCATTTAGAAATATATATACAAAACACTACTGAAATTAATACATACAATATCACACTAATATAAATAAAATATACAACATTACAATATAAATACATACACATCGTGCCAACACAGTCAGCCATCACGTTCTAATGTCCCTAGGACAGATCAAGGCGTCGGTACGACGCTCCGCCGCCCACCATGCACATCTGCGTCACCGGTAGCTCGAGGCCACCAAGTACCAGGCCACCTGGTATGCCCGGGCCACCGGTTACCAGAGCCTCGACAACCCCAGGAATCTGACAAGAGCGGAAGAAGTCGCGCTGCATCGTCTCCGGCTGGGTTATTGCATCAGAGAGGAGCTACAGGAGGATTTCGTC
>NC_134783.1:9119166-9124166 GCF_046742065.1 Oratosquilla oratoria
TAGAGCCCGCTTTAGGAAAGGATGGAAGGAAGGAGAGGGAGGGAGGGGAAGGAGACACTAAGGACACAAGGGCAGGAGGGGAGTGGGTGTAGGATGGAGGGAAGGATGAGGATTAAGAAACATGAAAGGAGGCTAAGTGGAAGGAGGAGGAGGAGGAGGAGGAGGAGGAGGAGGAGGAGGAGGAGGGGGTTAGAGGAGCATGCTTCAGAAGCGGCAGGATAAGACAGATCGAGGAAAGAATGAAGGGATGTGGAGGTGGTGAGGAGTGTGGAGTGAGGATGGAAAGGAAAAAGGGATATTGGAGGTGAATTTTGGCTTTTTGTCAGCAATAACCAGTGGTTTTAACCTTGGTGACTGTGTTGCACCAAATTGATAGATTCACAGAGTGGAGAGTGACTTGGTATGTAAGAATGTCAGCCAAGACCCTGAAATATCAACTGAATAAAACATGCAGTCAAGTATCTCATAATATGGGAGGGAGAACGAAAGAAAGAAAAGGGGAAGAGAAGGGGCCGGAATTAGAGGGAAGGGGGAAGGGGGATGGAGAGTGGAGGAGGGAGGTTAGAGAGTGGAGGGAGGAAAGAAGGGGGAGTGGAAAATGGAGGAAGGAGATTGGGGAATGGACGAAGGAAGGAAGTTAATGAAGGGGAATGGAGTGTGGGAGGGAAGGATGAGAGTGGAGAGTGGAGGGAGGGAGAGCGAAAGAATGAAAATGGGAGAAGAGGGTGACAATTGAAGGGAGGGAGGAAGGGGGAGTGGAGAGTGGAAGAGGGAGGTTGGGGAGTGGAGAGAGGGAGGAAGGAAATGAAGGGGAGTGGAATGTTGGAAGGAAGGATGAGAGTGCGGAATGAATGGAGGGAGGCGGATGGGTGTAATGGGGTTATCACACTGGGATTCCGCGGGGTTCGCCAACACCGACAGTTGAGAGTTCGCTTGAGTAGAAACAACTTCGGTTACAATACCTCATTTTTCAAAAATCTAAATATCAAAATATCTTTTCGTCATACATAGCAAATTTGAATAATGAACTACGAGATTGTAAACCTATACGAATACTAGACATACTGTTGAAATATGCTTGAGAAATCGAAACTTCTGTAAGCGAAGTCATATTCTAATTATTGGAATGATGGAGGTTGGAGATAGGATGTCCGAGGAAAAAATAATCCAGTGTGATAGCCTTTAAGAAGGAGAATGAAGTGAAGGAAATGTGGAGGGAGGTGGATGAGAAAAGAGACAATTGGAAAGAGGAGAAAACAAAAAATGGAGGGAGGGAGGGAGGGAGGGAGGGAGAAGACCCAAGCCGGGGGCACGTAAGTGGAAAGGAGAAAGAGATGACAGATTAGACAGATTTGATAAACCCAAACTCACCATCCCACCCCCACGAAGTGGGAAGTGAGAAACCCCTGGTAGGGCTAGCCCTGTCGTTCGCGGTATGACGCTAATTTCATTTTAGGTTGATGTTGGGTCGCCTCCTCGTCTGGCCAGGGCTGTCGAGAACCAACGCGGCAAAGCCCGTAGGATTAATATCAAAGGACTTTTTTATAAGAAAAATTATTGAAATTGTTAATTCAAAATTTCCAGAACAAAATAGCCGGGAGAACAAAGTGTTGAGGGCACTAGTGACAAAGTATGAATATAAGTGTTCTCCGAAGACGAGCCTCTATCGGTAACCCCTTATTTTCATCATGAAATACGATGTACCGGACCACCTGTTTTCAAACGTCCGTACCCCATTCCTATGAAACACCAAGAGGAAGTGAAAACACAGGTAAAAGATACCTTTGTAATGCTGATATTTGATAGTCTACTTTCTACATCCCCACTGAAAATCGGATCGCAGTCAGGTACCTTATCTAACCTCTCCTTAGTATACACCGAGAGAAAGTATTTGTTAATCTTCTCACTCATTTTTCCCTCCAATTTTATCATATTTTCGTCGTTTTTAATTGGGACTATCCTTTCCTTAGTTTTGTTCTGTAGAGATGAAAGAAGCCATTGGGGTTGGATCTAGCTTGTCTGGCAAACTTAATTTCATAGTTACGTTTCGCTGTGCGTGTATTCTTTTTAACCAGTCTTGCCATATCGTTGTATTTGAAACTAAGGTGTGTTTCACCGTTTTTTATTCTTACGCAAAGTCTTTTTTTCATTCCAATCTCATATTTCAGTCTATCCGTCATCCATTTGGGAGTATTTCTATTGTTGAGGGGAATAAATTTATTCTGTGCATTTAGAATTAGAACTGTTAAGTTACTGTACATTTTATCCAAATTGCTGACCGGTCTGATGACCTCGCGCTTGTAAGTGACCTGACCCAAGGTAAGTATGTTATCCTGCGTGTACCCCTGACTCCGCTGATGACGTCCGGACTGACCGTGTATCTTACCCCGTCACAGCCCTCTGGGTTGGTCTCGCAAGTGATTAAATGTCTTATGTATTCTCTCATATCATCAAAGTTAGCTCTCCTGAGGTCCTGTACTAGAAAGTTATTCGTACTATTTAATTCTTCCCAATTAATATTAAATCTTATTTCTTGATGATCGCTAGAGCCTAGACTATATTCCACTTTTACGTTACTCGTTAGGTACTCATTATCAATTACAAGTAAGTCCAGAGTATTCTCTTTCCTCGTAGGATCGGTAATAATGTGTTTTAGAAAATTATCCTGCACCACATCTAAAAAATTTTGAGCTTCCTGATCTCCTACTAAAATTTCCCAGTCAATGATTCTATACTTAAAATCTCCCACGTTTTTATACAAGGACGCCATGCAAATTTCATGAATCAGGGGAGGTCTACATAGGACACCAATAATAAGTTTCTTATTCTTGCCTATAACATCCACCCAAATAGATTCTGTACTATTCTGTTCCTTAACCGAATTTTTGGTAATACATTTTATTGTATTTTTAACAAAAAGCGCTACTCCTCCCCCACTCATGCCAACCCTGTCCTTGTGAAAAAATACCTCGATTTCCTGAAGGAAATGTCTGTCAGCCATATTGATCCAGGATTCAGTAATAGTTATATCAAAATTCTCTACGCATCCTTTACATTGCAGCAAATAAATTTTATTTGTTACACTTCTGCTGTGTGTATAGTAAATTTTTATTTTATCCTTCCACCACCTGAATAGGTGATTTTTTTCACAGTCCCTTTCTCTGAGCTGTTTCTATTGCCTAAACTGTATTCCGAGACTCCCCCCCCCCTTGAATCCCATGTAATCTACTTCTCACTCAAGGGATTCAACAAGAAGCCAAATTCCTTTGGGTGACAAGTGCACCCGGTCCCTTGTATATGGATGATTCTTACCGTAAAAGCGATCCCAGTTGTCGACAAATGCCCATCTACTAGCTTTACAATGTTTTGCCAGCCTGCAATTCATCGCAATGGCCCTGGAGTGCCACATGCTTCCAACTCTAACTCTATGCCTCGGAAGGATTCCACATACAACAGGAACCGCGCAAACAATTCCTCACTCTTTAACTTACCTATGTCATCCCCCCCGCCCCAGCACTCAAGCAAACTATGGGTTTCACACCTTCCCCGACTATACACTCCTCTATTCTGTCTCTAATATCACCTGTCTCCGACTCGGGGAAACACACCAGGGTCCTATGCTTCCTATCTTTGTCACAGAAGGCCCTATCTAAATACCTCACCTGGCTATCCCCTATAACCGACTCTTTTTCGCTTGCATCTCCTTCGTTTCTTCTTGTTGTAGACCAGCGAGAGCTTGAAAAGAGTTTCTGCATTCCACATACAACAGGAGCCCCTCCCTTCTTCCTAATCTTCTCTAGCGCATCCCGGAACCGCGCAAATAATTCCTCACTCTTTAACTTACGTATGTCACCCCCCCCCCCCAGCACTTAAGCAAACTATGGATTTCACACCTTCCTTGACTATACATTCCTCTATCTTGTCTCTAATATCACCTATCTCCGCCTCGGGGAAACACACCAGGGTCCTATGCTTCCTATCCTTGTCACAGATGGCCCAATCTAAATATCTCACCTGGCTATCACCTACAACCGACTCTTCTTCTCTTGCATCTTCTTCGTTTCTTCTTGTTGTAGACCAGCGAGAGCTTGAAAAGAGTTTCTGCATTCAAGCGAGCTGGGTGAGGGTTTTTTACCATCTCTCCTTGTTTGTCACTGTTTCCCACCCAGGTTCCATACAAGGTTTGTCGTCCGTGTTTTGAGCCTCGAGCAAAAAACCCTATTCTCCTTTTTAAGGCCCTCAAGTCCTCTCTAAGGCTCAAATTCTACTGCGTAGAGATTGTACCTCTTTAGCGTTGATCACAGAAACACAACCACTCGCTATTTCACTGTTTGAAGTAGCCATGAGAGGGGTGAGAGGGAGAGAAAAAAGAAGGAAAGAGGGGGGGGAGAGAGAGAGGGAGAGAGAGAGAGAAAGGGGGGCGAGGGAGAGAGAGACGGTAACGAATAGAAGTGCAGAGGTAATTATTAAACTCTATCTAGCGATAGTTAGACCCATCCTTGACTATGCGGTACAGTTTTGGTCTCCGTCCTACAGAATGGACATCAATTCACTGGAATCAGTACAGAGAAAAATGACCAAAATGGTACAAGGACTCAAAAATTTGCCATACGAAGAGAGGCTTAGGCACCTTAACTTACACTCTCTGGAAAGACGCAGAGTGCGGGGTGATCTAATAGAGGTGTTCAAGTGGATGAAAGGCTTTAACAAGGGTGATGTAAACAGGGTCATCATATTAAAACAACAGATCAGGACTCGCAGTAATGGTTATAAACTGGACAAATTTAGATTTAAAAAGGAAATAGGCAAGAATTGGTTTACTAATAGGGTGGTCGACGAATGGAATAAACTTGGTAACCATGTAGTAAGCGCTGAAACTATCAGTTGTTTTAAGAAACGAGTAGACAACTTTATGAATGGGGATGAAAGGTGGTGATGGACACGGAGCTCCCTAGTGTAGGCCTTATGGTCTCTTGCAGTCTCCTTAATTCTCATGTTCT
>NC_134783.1:9131666-9134166 GCF_046742065.1 Oratosquilla oratoria
AACTCGATTTTTCATGGCCTAGCAGGAAATGGACTTTTTGTTTACGTGGACGACTTAATCTTAGTCTCCAAGGATGTGGAAAGCCACTTCCATAAGTTGTACCTGGTCTTGCAACGTTTTGTTGAAGCTGGATTGAAACTCAGTTTGCCCAAGTGTTCATTTACAAAGGATTACAAAGGAGGAACATGCCGACAGAAGACCTTTTGGTCCATAATTAGGTCGGATGCGAAAAAAAAAGATTATAGTAATTAGTTAAATAAATAAATAAAACTATAGTTTTATAAATAATGATAAATAAATAAGTAAATACATAGGTAAAGTTAACTAATAGACAAACAGGTAAATAATAAACAGGTAAATTGACAGATAAATAATAATAAATGATAATGAAATAATAATATATAAACAGACAAATAATAACAATCAAATAAACAAATAATATAAAACAAATGGCAGGCATTACAGCATCTTGCTTAGGTGTTTATCTAAACAAATCTTAAAGCTTCCTGTCTCTGCAGGAATTTTATTTTCAAATCTAGCATCCAATTCCTAGGTCATGTTGTAGATAAGCACGGTATGCACATCACAGATGATAAAATCAAGGCTGTTAGGAACTTCCCTACACCTAAGTCAATAGACCATGTACGTTCCTTCTTTGGGCTGGCAAGATACTATCGTGCATTTATTAAGAATTTTCCTTCAATTACATCTCCCCTTACACGTCTCTTTAAGAAGGATACTTCCTTTCATTGGCATGATGTTCACCAGGAAAGTTTTGAGTTAATGAAGCATACATTTACTGAAGCATCTGTATTGGCATTTGCCAGATTATAGTCTTCCCTTTACTCTTTGTACAGATGCTTCTGGCACAGGCATTGAAGCTGTATTTATGCAGCAAGTAGATGGTTGTAGGCCACATGTTATTGCATATGCTAGTCGCATACTTAATTAACAAGCCTGTGTTTTGTTACTCTGTTACACAATTAGAGGCACCAGCAGTGGTGTGAGTTTTAAAGCATTTTCTTGATATCATTTTTGGATGTCCCATTACAGTCTACACGGATCACACTGCTGTCACACAGCTTTTCAGGGGCAAAAAACTTTCAGGCTGTCTAGCCAGATGGTTCCTTACTATTGAAGAATCTAACCCGATCCTTGAGCATATTCCAGGACGTGCAAACAATGTTGCTGATGCACTTCCACTTAATGTACCTGTAACTGCAGTTGCAATGATTGACAACTTCTCCATGCAAGATCTGGCCAAAGCTCAATGAAAGGATCCTGTTCAGTTTGATATCATTTATGCTTTGGAATCTGGTGATGATACCACCTTACCAGATTTACCTATACCTCTATCCCAATTTTCTCTAAAGGACAATGTTCTCATTTGTAATGTGGCTATGGCTCGCAAGAAATATTATTGGCCTAGAATGTGACTGGACATTACCACTCATATAGCCCAATGTGGGAGCAAGACGCTCTCCATTTTTTCCTCAGTAAATTAACATGTTCAAAGCCCTCTCTGACTCGACGTACCGACCCTGCACACGAAACATCGCTGTGATTACACCAACCATATCCCCTCCTTCTAATAGCAACTCTTAAGAAAATTCACCTCCTACTCAAAACTGTCATCATACCAACACAAAACCTTATCTCCGTAGTCAAGAATGAAGAAACACTACCCCTCTTCAACGGCAAAAACGTTCCTGTACACAACTTCCTCTATGATGTTGAATCAGAGATGACACGAAGAAACGCCACAGACGACAAGTCTAAGATATCCATCTTAACATCCAAAATAGATAAGCGAAATACATTAGCTGGTGACGTCAATCAGTCTGACTTATGTGAGGAAACAGCATCCTATCATCAATTTAGAACGATTTAAAAAGTCCTTTACGGCATTTGAGCTACTTAGAGCACTTCCCCCCACCCCCTATACTCTTTGGCAAAAATTTACAATTATAACCCACACACCGCTAAAGAAAAAGCGGTCAAAATAGCTTCAGCATTTAAGAACAAACTCAGAGAAAGCCTCAAAAACTTGGACTGGGTCTCAGACAACAAAATTTCATTGGAACACGTAGTCTCCCTCATGGCATACTTTCGCCTACTCTCCCAATTACACCCAGACACACTCCAGAAAGCTAGCACAATTACATTCACACCAGGTATCACATTAAGCGAACTCTCCAGGAAATTCTCTGTACTCAGGTACAGAGCCAGTCAGTACCCATCGCACCCATACACACGATAACCCAGGTCACATGGTCCCCCTCACATAACACGAGAATAAGGCACACATCCCACACGCGATATCGCTCACGCCAATGCTCTCCTTCAAGAAACAAATGTTTTGCACATACTGCCACAAACCAGGACACCTTGTTAACACGTGTTATCACTGATACCCGTCACAACCGAACCGACACTGCGATCATCACGGTGCATTTTTTTACACGAATGATCGTTGCCGTGTGCTGGTAGCACGGAGGCG
>NC_134783.1:9139166-9141666 GCF_046742065.1 Oratosquilla oratoria
ACATGCCCCCCCCCTCACCCAGTGTAAGGGCCCTGGGTAGTGGTGGAGTCCACGGGGAACAGAATAGTGGAGGAAGTGGAGCGAAGTGGCGAAAGAGTGGAGGTAATGGTGGGGGAAGAGTTTGTCGAGTGTTGGCGGAGGAAGAAGAGGGGAAGTTGGGAGAATAAGAGCAAAGAGAAGAGGATAGTGGGAAAGAGGAGGAGAGAAAGGAGAGAAAACGAGGAAGAATAAGAATAAAAAATAGGGAAAAGAAAATGGAGAAAAAAATGAGGAAGAGGGGAAGGAGGGTCAGTAGGAGGAAGAAGACTAGGAAAAGGAGGAAGAGGAAGAAGAATGGGAAGTAAGGGGAGCTGGAAGCAGTGGAAATGATGCAGAAGGAAAACATAAGAACATACATAAGAAATAAAGGAGACTGCAAAAGACCATAAGGCCTACACTAGGCAGCTCCGTATCCATCACCACCTGTCATCCCCATCCATAAAGTTGTCTAATCGTTTTTTAAAACAACTGATAGTTTCAGCGCTTACTACATGGTTACTAAGTTTATTCCATTCATCGACCACCCTATTAGTAAACCAATTCTTGCCTATTTCCTTCTTAAATCTAAATTTGTCCAGTTTATACCCATTACTGCGAGTCCTGCCCTGTTGTTTTATTATGATGACCTTGTTTGCATCACCCTTGTTATAGCCTTTGATCCACTTGAACACTTCTATTAGATCACCCCGCACTCTGCGTCTTTCCAGAGAGTGTAAGTTTAGGTGCCTAAGCCTCTCTTCGTAAGGCAAATTTCCGAGTCCATGTATCATTTTGGTCATTCTTCTCTGTACTGATTCTAGTGAATTTACGTCCATTCTGTAGGACGGAGACCAAAACTGTACCGCATAGTCAAGGATGGGTCTAACTATCGCTAGATAGAGTTTAATAATTACCTCTGCACTTCTATTCGTTACCGTCCTAGCAATGAAGCCTAATGCTCTGTTAGCTTTATTTCTGGCGCTAATACACTGCTTCCTGGTTTTAAGGTCCGGACTCACCAGAACTCCCAAGTCCCTCTCGCACTCAGATTTTTCTAAAAACGTGTTATCTAAGTTGTATCTATTTTCGGGGTTGTGTAGCCCTACGTTTAACACGCTACACTTAGAGATATTGAAGTTCAGTTGCCATTTCACCGACCATGTTAACAGCTTATTAAGGTCATCCTGCAGAATCTGGGCGTCGTCTCCTGACCTAATTAGGCGTCCTATTTTAGTGTCGTCCGCAAACTTACTAACATCACTATTTAACCCTTCGTCTAAGTCGTTTATATACATAATGAACAACAAGGGACCCAAAACCAAGCCCTGGGGGACCCCGCTAGTAACATTGCCCCACCTAGATTTTATTCCATTTATGGTGACCCGCTGTTTTCTGTTACTAATCCAAGCTCTAATCCATTCTAACACTTTTCCTCCTATGCCATGGGCTTTGATTTTATTTAGTAGTCTCTGGTGTGGCACTTTGTCGAACGCTTTGCTAAAGTCAAGGTAAATAACATCGTAATTTTCATTGTTGTCTGACCCCTTATATACCTTAGTGTAAAAGGATAGAAGATTAGTCACACATGACTTACCCTCGGAGAAACCATGCTGTGAAACACGAATTAAATTATGCCCTTCGATGTGTTCTCTGAGCCTATTTACTATTATTGATTCAAGCATTTTTCCTATAACCGATGTCAAACTGATTGGCCTGTAGTTGCATATAGACGATCTATCTCCCTTCTTAAAAACAGGAACAACGTTTGCCTGCCTCCAAGCAGTTGGAACAGAACCAGTGTCTACCGATTTATTGAATATTGAAAGAGGAGAATAAGGGTGGAAAATAAAAGTAAGGAAGGAGAAGGATTATAGTAATGATCCTGCTACCAATGTAGTACAGCAGTCACACTCATGACCTCAGGCAAAACAAGACACGCCTCCTTTATGACCTGGCCAATCAGCGGAGACCAAACACGTCATTCGAAGGCGATCGTGATTGGTCAAGAAAGTGCTGGAGGCTTCGCCTGTTTCGTGACTTTCGTCAGAGATCGCTGCAGTGAC
The DNA here is from genome assembly GCF_046742065.1 of Oratosquilla oratoria. NCBI lineage: Eukaryota > Metazoa > Arthropoda > Malacostraca > Stomatopoda > Squillidae > Oratosquilla > Oratosquilla oratoria. The sequence goes on from NC_134783.1 coordinate 9,141,248, forward strand.
TAAAGTGGAGGTGGTGGTGTTGGTGGTGGTGGTGAAGGAGGGGGAAGAGGAAGAAATAGTGATACGGCTATAGACAAGGGATTGTGGTGGATGGAGGAGGCAAAGCCAATTGCTGATAACGGAGTCATGTGGTGGCAAATGTGGAGGATATAGACCGGAGAATGTGGAGTGGATCAGGTAGTGTTAGCGGAAGGCCAAGAAATCGCGATGGTGAAGATTGAAACTGAGAGAAAGTTTTGGTAGACGTAGATGTGAATGAAGTATGGCGTGGAGATAATGTGGCCGACATGATTATTGCCGAAAATGTGGCAAATGTGGAGGCAGAGAATGTGCATTCAGAAGTACAAAAACCTGTGAATGTGTTTGTGGTTGGATATGAATGTGGATGTTGTATATATATATATATATGTATATATATA
>NC_134783.1:9159166-9171666 GCF_046742065.1 Oratosquilla oratoria
ATTGTGTATAAGGGAGTGGTAGGAGTGAGGGAAGTGTGGGGTTGGGGTGTGTGACTGTCTGTCACACTGTTGCCGCCCCTAAGTCCCGTCTATCTTTCGTGCTTTTACTTTCATTTAGCACCTCTCTCACTTTCTACTTCCCTTTCAGCACTGTCTTTGTTACGTACGATTGTCACTTATATTTTTAGTCCGTAGGCACCCTGCCTCCGAAGAGATAACTTATTCAATTTATATACTTAGAATCTGTTTATTGCACAGTGAGGCTTCTACTTCTCGCTATATTTTCTGTATAGGGCTATTGAAATGTTTAAAATTTTTCTTTTCTTTCTTGGTTCTCTAAGGTACACCAAGGGACTTCCGTCGAGAACACTCAATTTAAGTTCTATGTCAGTTCTGCAGTGACGTCACGATTTCTTTGGTCCAATGATCTTTAATTTTAAATTTAAAAACCTCCCCTAAGGGCGTGATCTTACAATCGTGAACCCATTGAATTTTCTCTCCCTCCACCCTTTTTCCAATCAGATCCGCCGTTACAAGTATGCATGCAATATTGTTTACTCAGCAATGTCAAATCACTGCACACTCAAATAGATTACATCAGCAAAAACAAAACACGTCATACAGCAATGAAATCAGGTCCCCAGGCACTTTTTTTTTATAAACACAACGCTGTGTTTATAAACTTCTTAACCCATAAAATGCAGCCCTTACCTTCGATTTTTTTTTTTTACCAAACAGCCGATCCAATAGAAATTAAATTCTCACTATCTACCCCTCTTTCTACCTCACTTGTCTACCTATATTTTACTGGGGGTGGGCATTTGGGAGTGGGATTAACGATGACAATTCATATTCTCTCTCTCTCTCTCTCTCTCTCTCTCTCTCTCTCTCTCTCTCTCTCTCTCTCTCTCTCTCTCTCTTTCTCGCGCGCGCGCGATCCCTGAGAGAAATAACTTCGCTTAGTATAAACACGAAAGGTTTCAATCTCTTGATGTTCGTAAGTGCTCCTACTGAATGAAATCATTTGAAGCCCATTTGAATTAGGTAAACACAGAGTCGAATATAGACATATAAAGGCTGGGGTCTTTGGTTATGCAATCTATCCACTACACCACCTCCAAAACGAAATTGTGAGAGTATTTCGTAGTTCTTCGGCGCTCGTGGCGTAATCTGAAGCTTGCTGGTCTCATATTTACTTAGTTGTGGGTTCGAACCCCACACTCCTGTCCGATTCCCAGTAATGACTGTTATCTGATTCAACAGTCCAAACACACAGGACAAAGGTGACGGTATCAGCCTCAGGTACTGAGTGCCTACTGGAGTAGTCTCTTCATCTTTTTCTTCTTCGTCGCTACCCAGTGCGACACACCAACACACCCAGGCTGTGGTTGACAAGATTAGGTTAGGTTAGGTTAGGTTAACCTAAGTTCGATCATTTTTGTTTTCCCTACACACCATGATGTACGGCAGGGATACCCAAAGTGGCTGACAGAGTTAGGTTAGGTTAGCCTAATTTCTGAAAAGATAAGGAAGCTATTATAGAAAAAAGTAGTGTCTGGAAAACAAAAATGTCACTCCAGTGCTTCTATTCGAAGAGGTGGAGCCCTCTGTAGAAATGGTAAAGGCGATATTTAGGCCCTGTTTACACTAGCTGTTTCAACCGCGGCGGTTCAGTTACAATGTAAGTCGATGGAGCCATTCACACACAACCACACATTTTTTTCGTTACTGAGGTACCGCAGCGTTTTCTGCGAGGTTCAAACCGCTAGTGTGAACAAGGCTTAAGAAGGAGGGCAAGAGAACGAAGGGATAATAGAAGTTAAGATTTTAGATCATATGAAGCTGCCCCTTCCCCCTCTCACTTCCCTCCCCTCCTCCTCCCCTCCCCATCCTTCAGTGTTGTGTGAACAACTCCAAACTTGTTCAACGTGTTCATATAAAGGATTTCTTAATCAGACTTGTAAGTTTTTTATAAGATTAGAATAGGTTAGGTTAAGAGGTAAAATTGGGTTAATTTAAGATAGGACAATTTAGTTAATGCTAGGTTAGGTTAGCCGCAACTGACAGAACTTGCCATACCAGGAGTTTTTCACTTTCTATCTCGTGAGAGGTGAGGTGAGGATTCAAGTTTCGCATCTATACAACAAAATATGTCGTGGTACCACCTCCAGCATGCTGCTATCAGCGTGACAAAGAACCATGTGGCATCCAAGCCAAGCCAAACGCCCAATCCGAAGCAGGAAATATCAGCGTGGCATCCTGGCGCGGCGTCCAAGCCACCAGGAGCGACCCACGCCACGCGATGATCCTAACGGTTAGATAGGATGGGCATGAGTGCCAGTGATACCAGTGGCCCAAGTGCCAAAGGCTATAATTGGATTCGATCAGGAAGGAAGGTTGCAGTGAGGGAACTCGTAAGGAATACGAGGCGCAGGTGAAGAAGGAAGGTGTAGTGGAGAAGAAAGATATAGACGCAGGAAACAGGGAAATGAGGAGAGATAAGAGGGAAGAAGGAAAGGAGACATTTGGCACTTAGGTTTGGATCGCAGCCCACCCTATAAATGGAAAGGTCAAGGGCCAGCCGCCTCACTCGTCCCGAGGCCAGGCACCGAGGTAAGCGTACTACCCCTGTTCATTAGATAGAAGCGCCTCCCCGCACACAAGCACTTTGTTCTCTATATAATAAAGGGGAGAATAACCATCGTGTGTTTGTGTGACCTCCTCTTGGTAGCTCGCCAACGCATACCGTATTGGTGGCAGTCTAGAGGATTGTAACACACACGTTACACTAGCGAACTGCTACCTTTGCCCAGTGAACACAATACAATACATAGGAAGCAATAAAATTCAGTGAACATAGAGAGTTCAGATAGAAGCAAGGCTAGCAATAAGAAAGGCAACAAAAATCAGGCAACAAGCCAAGATCAGACGACATCCCAGTATTTATAAGTACAAGATTAACTCGCCACCAGGTCACGGGGCTGTCGGATTGCTACAATATGGATAACTGGCTGCGCTTCATCGAGGAAAGGTGGGGTGCGGATCTTTCCGATGAAGAAAAGATTTGCATCGTGCAAAGGAAGTCGGTGGGGGACGCTGCTCTACCCGCGGGAAGCATCCTAGTCATTGGGGGTGACTTCAAGAAGGTATTCTAGCAATTATTTTGCAGTCCGGCGTCCACTGACAGTATTAGAACGAAACTGGACACTACCAAGAAGTGAGAGATTGAAACGTGCACCTCCTATGCATTGAGATTGGCAGAGATGGTGGAGGACATCACCACTCTCCCAATAAAGAATCATACGTAATTGATGTGGCCGTTATTAAAATCAAACAAACCATGCCAAAACAGTTCACGCGTGCATTAATGGAAGAGAATGAGAAGTCGATCCCAGCCGTACTAAGGGTCGCGATTGACTATGTGCACTAGCACAATCTCAACACTAAGACAGAATACGCTGGTGACGCGAGTCGTGTTTTTAATCTATACACTTCATCAAAAGACCCAGACACGCACAAAACACCCAAACATCATGTCTATACATCACCCTCAACGTTCAGACTTCACCTTCACCAGACAAGTAGATTTTACATCTCCCCACCATTCATGCGGGACTGAGACATGGCAAAGAGACGATGACATTCACTTGCCCCACAGGGCGGTGTTGCTAAAAAGGGGTAGTGAAAGTGGTAGGACGGCAAATGGCGCCCCTACTGCTTCTTTGGTAGGACGCAAGGCCACTCCGATGAAAGAGGTTTCTTTCGTATTCACAACCCACCACAAAGACAATGCCAGAAATACGGTTGTTGGGGGAACGTTCAGGGAGAGTTACGGTCCAACCCATCGACCAGTGCCACATAGTTCGGCAGTGTGAGGTCGGAGGCCCACAAGCAAAATAACTCTGCCGGCGCGGGGGTGAGATGGGGGGTGGGGGGTTTAGGACCGCCCCGAGGTGAAACAGCCAGAGCATGACGCTGAAATTGTCGAGTGGCGAGTTGCCAGTGCCAATGGCACTAAAGGCGGCTTGGCCATGATTACAGTAGAGACGATGAGGACCGACAGAGACCGCGAAGTAAAAGACTTGTTAGATTCGTGGGTAGTGGTATCCATGCTACAGAGTAGTGTTCTTCCGAAGGAGATGGGGAAATTAGAGACAGGGAGAAAGATCAAGATTGTGTTGGCGGATGGGTTGGATATACCAAACGGCGTCAGGATCACAGCAGAGTTAGCACGATTACATTTCTCACACAATCATTTTTGTGATTCCCTGAGAGGGGCTTGCCGCGCAGATGATTCTGGTCATTGATTTCATGTCACCGGGTAGGGTGAACTTGACGTTCAACTCTTTGCAGTTCAAGGTAGAAGGTGTAGAAATTCCAGTAATCCTTAACCGAGCAGGCGCAAGTCTTACCGCCACGCTATTATTGTTGCTGGCTGAGGAAGAGCACAGTCAGCCGGAGGCACTGGGAGTAGTCACGTTCACGGTGAAACCGATGGAAGCTACAAAAGTGCCGGGGCTCACGGGAGTAATAGGTCTAGCCTTGGAGAAGGTAGACCAGCTCATTTCCCCTGGTCAAGCGGCCACGGCGTTGTTCAAGACTCGAACACATGACGAAGGCGCAAGCCTGCTGGGCCAGGAAATTTTGGAGCTGCAATGGACAGAGGAAAGAAAGGCGTGGTTCAAAGTCCCGTTTCTGAATCTGGGGTCTGGTACCCTTGAGATCCAGAGAGATCATGACATCGGGGAGGTGACGTTCTTATAGGGGATGCTAACACAGGAGGGTGGAACAGAGTGGATGGTAGGAGTGGTGCAAGTGACTGGTAGAGGGGACAAGCAAGAAGTAACAGAGCTATTTCCAGACCTTTCTAGTAAGCAAAGTCAAGCCTTGACCAGCCTGGTGGTCAAACATGAGCAAGTCTTTGCCCTGCCAGGGAGCTCGCTAACAATAACGCCCCACTTCTACCACGAGATCCGCACGGTCGGGCCACTGGTGTACCGAATATCGTACACAGTGCTAGAAAAGTATGAAAATGACATACTTGTGCAAATTCCCTTACAATGCACCAATTGCCCCAGTGGTAAAGAAATATAAGGCTAAAAAGCTCTGTCACGACTTCAGAGCTCTAAACAAAATCGTCATAGATGATAGATTTCCCCTCTCGCATATCGATTCGATGTTAAGGAGTCTCGGTAGCAATAGCATTTTTACTTCATTAGACCTAAGGTCCGGTTATCTGCAAAGCCCTTTGGAGGAGGGCAGTTGCAAGAAAACGGCGTTTTCAACTCCAGATGGCCATTATGAATTCACGTCCTTGCCTTTTGGTATGAAAGACATCCCGTCCTGCTTCCAAAGGGCGATGAACCAGGTATTGACGAGTCTGTTGAAAAGGGCCGTGATTGTTTATATGGGTGATATCATCGTCCTGGGAACCACCTGGGACGACCACCTCAGGAATTTGGGGGACATCTTAGGGAGATTACAGGAGGCGGGTCTCTCCCTAAGACTGGAGAAGTGGAGCTTCTTCCAGAGGGAGGTCGCCTACCTAGGTCACGTAATATACCCGAAAGGGATCGGGCCTCAGCCTGGTAAGGCCCAAGCCATCAAGGACTTCCTCTGGGCCAAGCGCCATAAGGCACTACTCTCATTCTTGGGTTTAGCAGGCTATTACCGTAAATTCATTTCTAACTTCGCCGGGATTTCCAAACCTTATGTCGACATGACGAAGGGGGAAACAGCTGGGGAATCAGGAAATCACGAAATCGGTCCATGGACAGTAGAGCAGACCAAAGCGTTTGGGTCCTTGAAACGGTGTCCTCCCATAACCGAACTTTGACATGCCCTTTTTACTGTACACCAATGCCAGTGGTACGGCAATCAGGAGAGTGCTTCAGCAAGAGGACGACGAGGGTAGGAAATACTCTTTTTCCTATTTCAGTCGAACGAGAGGCGTTAGTGGCTATGTACGGTCTTACCATTAATCTACCCCTGATCATGGGTTTCCCTATGAAGCTCATAAGCGATCACAGACCTCTGGTCTGGCTCTTCACTATAAAGGGCACCAACACCCAGAATCTCCTGTGGCAAATGGCGATCGCTGACTTTGATCTTGAATTCGCATATATTGCAGGGCAGTTAAACATAGTCGCAGACGCGCTCTCGAGAATACGAGACGCGAACTACCCGATGAATAGCGTCGTAGCGTCCTCCATAAGGGCGCAGGGGGAAAGGGACTCGAGCGCTGAGGATGGTCACATCGTGTGGGACCAGATGGTGATTCATAAGCATCAAGACAGTCATAACGATTGGAAAAGAATAAAATACTTTCTGAAGGGTGAGACGACCACAGAACCACAGATCTCACGGGTACTCATTACGGAGTTTCGTCTCCTTCCCGACGGACTGTTATATCACTGCCGGAAAAACACATATGGATTGGAGGAATTCCGGTTGGTAGTGCCAGATGGGGTCAGACAGGCCGCATTGCGCATCGCTTATTGCCTTCCGATGGCAGTCTACGGGGTTGTCCAGGTTGCTCTTGAGTGGTTGCAGAAAATCGCCTACTGGCCCCGGATGGCGGAGGATGTAAAGCAATTTCTAAAAAGCTGTAAAGTTTGCCTATGCCCAAACCATATTATGATTTACCAGCAGCGTTTAGGAAATTCTCTGATTTATCAAGTCCGTTTAAAGGGTACACATCGATCTCATAGGACCTTTCCAACAACATTAGACGGGGTCAAATATATACTCACAGTAGTAGACGTCCTAACCCTGTTTTTGGTCGATGCGCCCATAAATGCTAAAGAGGCACGAGTGGTGGCACAGGCATTTATTTATCATGTATTGTTAGTGCATGACATCCCTAAGCAAGTGATCACAGATGGCGGGGGCGAGTTCATGAATAAGGTCTGTAAACAAGTGAGCGCGCAAATAAATATCGATCCCCGCACTATCACCCCGTATCACCCCTCGAGTAATGGAGTTGTGGAAAGAGTCAACGGAGTTGTCATTAAAATCCTCCGGCCCCTTATCCAGGACAACCCAACGGGTTAGGAATAAATGCTCCCCCTGGCGGTGTTAACGTATAACACCGCGTATCATAGGGCCTTGCGGGACTTACCCCATTTATTGCTGTTCCATAAATATCCAAACCTGTTCTATGAGGGCATCTCTAAACGGGTCACTCCGTGGTACGACACCGACAACCTGTCGGCCGAAACCATGGCCATAGCAGTGACTATCCTCAGAGATATGAGCAGGTCGAGAGTGAAGGTAAAATAAATCTATTACCGCGAGACCTGCAGGGCGCATGGCAGAAACCCAGTTTACCACCCCCCTTTGGAAACTCATGGATTTCTACATTTTTGGTGTAGGCGAGTTTTTTTTTTTTTTTTCATCGAATTTTGACTGCTGTTGCAAGAGAGTCAACCTGGGTCTTTTGCAACACGTACGTCTCGATTTCTTTCCTTACCGAGCAGCCGGGGGACGCGCTTTCTAAATGGAAGGGGGAGGGGTTGTCGTGGTGTAGTCTCCAGCATCCCGCTTTCAGCGGAGGACAAAGAGTCACGTGGCGCTCAAGCCAAGTCGAGCGCCTAGTCTGAAGCAGGAAATGTCACCATGGTATCCTGGCGCGGCGTCCAAGCCACCAGGAGCGACCCACGCCACGCGATTTTCCAAACAGTCAGCTAAGTCGGGCATGAGTGCTAGTAATGCCAGAGGCCTAAGTGCCAAAGGTTATAACTGGATTCGATCAGGAAGGAAGGTTGCAGCGAGGGAACTCGTAATGAATACGAGGTGTAGCTGGAGAAGAAAAGTGTTGAGGTAGGAAACAGAGAAAGCAAGAGAGAGAAGGAGTAAGAAGGAAATATGATATTTGACAATTAGGGTTGGATGGCAGTCTACCTATCAGAATCTTTCACCAGCTGTGTCGATTCTTGACTGTCCATTCTGGTCATTCTCCCTTCCTCTACTCTTCGGGCTTCGGAGTTTGAGTTTCGAAGTTTCGGAAGTTTGAAGCTTCAGAGTTTCTAAGTCTTGGTATTTGATGCTTCAGAGTTTCGAACTTCAATTACGCAAATTGGTGATACTCTCGCAAACCACTTAGTTTCTTCAAAATGCAATTGATGTATTAGTTAACGAGTTGTTTATGTATATGTATAATTCATATAAACTTTACGAGTCACAAGTGATCTGTGACACTCGCCCACACAAAAAGATATTGCTCCACGCAATGTCTAACCTATTACTCTAGTAGTAATTACATAGAGACACTGATATGTAATTGAACTGAAATCTAACTGCACAACTATAATATTCCATAACAATAAGTACAATTACTACACTTTTACGTCCTTCTCGAGCAGTCGGGACATCAGGTCAGCTCCAACATTTGAACTTCCTTTGATGTACCGGATGACCACGTTGAACTGCTGGAGGTACGATGCCCACCTCATGATTCGGGCGTTGGCGTTCTTGGAGGTCCTGAGGCTCGAAAGAGGCAAGTGATCAGTCTCTAAAATAAATTTATCTCCGTAGAGGAAATAGTAATACTTTTTGATGCCCTCTACAACTGCAAGCAACTCCTTTTCCACCGTACTATAGTTCAACTCCGCTGGCTTCAGCTTCCTACTATGATAACTAACAGGAAAAATATACCCACCCCTTTCTTGCATCAGGATAGCTCCAATGCCTTCTTGGGACGCATCGGTCCGGAGGATGAAAGGCTGGTTGAAGTCCGGTAGTTGAAGTATCGGCTCCTTGCAGAGGAAGTTCTTAAGCGTCGTAAACGCTTCCTCCTGTTCAGGCCTCCATGTCAACTTGTTAGGAGCATTCTTGTTGAGAAGCTCTGTGAGTGGCAAGGCGAGGACAGCAAAATTCGGAATGAACCTGCGGTAGTAGCCCACAAGTCCCAAGAACGATCGGACCTGTTTCTTCGTGGTCGGATGAGATGCATTCTTGATCTTTATTATCTTGCTATCCTGGCATCCACATCGTCCTTCGCCTAAGGTATGTCCCAGGAACTGTACTTCCTGTTGGAAAAGTTCGCATTTAGACGGCTTGACTGTCATATTAACTGAACTAAGTCTCTTAAGTACCTTCTCCAGGATCTCCAGATGTTCCTCGAAGGTAGAAGAGTGGATGAGTATATCGTCCACAAAAGCTTCCACTCCATGGATGCCGTGCAGAACTTGACGCATGGCACGGTTAAAAACTGCTGGGGAGTTGGTAAGTCCAAAAGGTAGTACTTTGAACTGGTAAAGTCCGTTGGGTGTTGCGACTGCCGTGACCTGTTTGCTTCTCTCCTCCAGCGGAATCTGGAAGAATCCTTTCGCCAGATCCATCTTTGAAAAGATTTTTGAGTTGGCGGCCTTTGCAAATATTTCCTGCTGATTACTCATTGGCTCTGCATCCACCTGGGTTACTGCATTTACTCCGCGGTAATCTCCACAGATTCGTACACCTCCCTCCTTCTTGCGTACAACGACTATAGGACTGCAGTAGGGAGACGATGACTTCTCTATGATGCCTGCAGCTTCCATGTTGTCTATCTCCTTCTTGACTACATCCACCAGACGAATGGGTATCGGGTATGGCTTCAATCTGACTGGTACGCTGCTCGTCAGCCGTATTTCGTGGCAATCCACCTTGGCGACTCTAGGCTTATCGGAGAACACTGCAGAATGTCGCTGGAGAATAGAATTTATACGTCTCTTCTGCTCTGGACCAAGCCTCGGAGGTACTTGCACATCCTCCACCGTTTTGCCTTGGATAGCTTCAAGGGTAAGGGGTGCGCAATCTGTCAATTCCTCAATCTCTGGTATAACCACGGCAGCAGAGACCATCTGCGACTGCTTAAACTGGCCTTCGACAAGCTGCAAACACTCGCACTGTTCAGGTGATAGCAAACGATCTCCCCTATTCAGCAAACATTCTTGACCAACTGCCGAACATGTAACTTGAGGTGTGTAATATTTCTTCAGCATATTGATGTGGAACCTCTTTTGGTCTGGTCCCACTTGCACCAAGTAGTTCAAGTCACTGAGACGTTTGACTACTTCAAAAGGCCCTTGCCATTGCGACAGCAACTTGTTGTGCGCGGTGGGTAGAAGGAGGAAGCACTGGTCTCCTTCCTCGAGGATCCTCAGCTTAGTTTTCTTGTCGTAGTACGCCTTCTGAACTTCCTTAGCTTTCAGTAGCTCTTGCTTTGCTACTTCACAGGTCTCTCGTAGTCGTTCGGCCAAGTCCAGCACATATGCATAAGTTGTCTTCACTGCGGGGTCAGGCTCTTCTTCGTCCCAGAGTTCTCGCAGTACTTGCAGAGGACCACGAACTGACCTGCCGTAGACTTACTCAAATGGCGAGAACTGTAGTGAAGCTTGGGGTACTTCGCGGTAGGCGAATAGTAGAGGGGCGATAAATCGTGGCCATTCCTTAGGTTGCTCTGCTGCCATCCGCTTCAGCATCTTCTTGAGGGTGCCATTGAAACGCTCACAGAGCCCGTTGCACATGGGGTGGTAAGGGGTAGTCCTGAGTCCTTTTACAGCCAGTAGCCTCAGCAACTCTTCCATCATGACTGAAGTGAACTGGCTCCCCCGGTCGGACAACACTTGCTTAGGAATACCCACGCGACAAAAGATTTCGAACATTGCTTCGGCGACAGTTACGGTTTCAATATTGCGAAGGGGTACTGCTTCAGGCCATCTCGTCGCGAAGTCCACGCAGGTAAGGATGTATTTGGCTCCGTCAGCTGCCCTTGGAATGATAGGTCCAACGATGTCCACAGCCACTCGCTGGAATGGCTCAGAGATCAGAGGCAATGGTCCGAGTGGTGCAGGCTTCACTCGGCCGCGATCTGTAGTCTTCTGACATACGTCACATGACCTCACCATCCTCACTATCTCTCTGCCTATCCCAGGCCAGAAAAATTGAGACTGAATTCTATCCTGAGTTTTCTGTACTCCCATGTGTCCACCTAGTACAGCATGATGACCCAGCTTAAACACTGCCAGGCGGTACTTCTCTGGAACGACGAACTGTAGTCTCGAGTCCCCGCTTGGATACACCGTACTGCGATAAAGTCTTCCCCTTTTCTTAAGGAATCTGGTTTCCGTTCCCCGAGAAGTTCTGCAATGTCCCTCTAGGACCTTCTTACGAACCATGGCAAGTGTGGGGTCGGTCGTTTGCTCGGCAACTACGTCCTCACTATTTGAAAGTATCAATGGTTTTACCTGGTTGGTTGCTCTGGCGGCCTCTGGTAACCGCCGCTGCACAGGTTTGGGTGGTGGCTTCGTGTGAGCAAAAGTTCTTGGCTCCAGGAATGTTTCCAATAACCAAGTCTGCTACCACCTCCTCCATGACTGCAGCGATGACTCGTCCGGTGTAGAAAGGACTAACCACTTCAACCGTAGCCAAGGGGCAGATCACCCGAGTCCCGTTGATAAGACTCACGGTTACATAATTTCCAGTGTAACTGTCAGGCGTTACAAGTCTCTCCTTGACACAACACCCCGTCGATCCGTTGTCCCTTAAGACTTCCGTGGTGACACCATTTACCTTGCCAGGCTAAACCAGGAGCCCTGTACCTCTGAGACTAGAACTCAATGCAGCTGACAATTACACGTGTTGGGGAGTTGACACGGAACCGGCGGTGACACACTCTTCTTGTTGAGTAACCTTTGGGGAAAATTCCTCAGGTGCTCCTTCGTGGTGTACTGCTGCTACTGCAGCGTGCTGATTCCTCACTTGCTGTGGTTGGGTCTGAGGATAAAAGGATTGAGTAAATCTTTGTGATTTCGACTGCTGTGGAGATGACTGTGGTAACTTACTGTGGTGTTGGGCTTGCGTGTTAGACCATTGTGGTGTCTGAGAATGAACAGTTGGAGGCAACTTCTTGTGAAGTTGCTTCCTCGTGTGGTACCCGTAAGCTGCGAAGTGTGCGTCGGCCAGATCAGTCATTTGCTGGAGGTCCTTGACTTTCTGTGTCTTGAATTTAGCCACCAGCTCCGTGGGACACGACCTTTCCAGCTGGGTGCGCAGCATCAAGTCGCGCAGACCCTCGACAGTCTGCGGAGTCTCGTCCTTTTCCATCCAATGGTCCAAGTAACTCTTCAATCGAGCACAGAACTGGGCTACCGTCTCCTTATCCTGCAACATAGCTCGCTGATATTGGTCACGCGCATCCTCCAATGTCTTACCATAAGCTAGAAGTAATGCCTTCTTCATACCTTCATAATCCCGCATTGAGGAGTCAAGACGGTGGATGATGTCGAGAGGCTTCCCGTCGAAGAGGTTCATAAACTCAACCTTCTTAACATCTTCGCTCAATTTGTACGTAGTCGCCACCATCTGGAACCTGTCAATAAAAGGCTCAATCGCTTGACCTACCTCATACTTTGGAATGTTGAGCCGGTGTGTAGAGAACTGGGTGTGAGCAACGGGGTTGACACCTGGCGAGCTGGTACCATCGGTCTGAGGTTGGGAAAGTTTGAGCTGTAGCATCT
>NC_134783.1:9176666-9179166 GCF_046742065.1 Oratosquilla oratoria
GGTGGGACTTCGTGAGGGATCTGTTATGTCGCCCTACCTGTTCAATTTATACATGTATGGGGTAGTAAATGCAAGGGTACTGGGTCGGGGGTTGGAGATGGTTAAAGAAAATGGAGAAAAGTGGGAGATAAGTCAGTTGTTGTTTACTGATGACACTGCGCTTGTAGCAGGATCAGAGGAGGGATTGAGGAAGTTAGTGACAGAGTTTGGGAAGGTGTGCGAAAGAAGGAAGTTGAAGATAAATATGGGTAAAAGTGAGGGAGATATGATGTACAATGGAAGAAAGTGGCAGCAGACTGAAAGTGAGTATTAAGAGAGAGAGACTGGAGGAAGTGGATAGTTTTAGATACTTGGGTGAGAATGTGGCAGGAATGGAGTGTAATGAGAAATAGACATTTGGAAATGAATGCAAAGAAGAGATTCTATGAAGGAGCGATTGTGCCGACAGCACTATATGGGGCAGAAAGATAGAAAATAGAGAGGAAGAGAGGAAGAGTTTGAATGTGTTTGAAATGAGGTGTCCGAGAAGTATGGTAGGGGTTACTAGGCTGGGTAGAGTGAAGAGGTGAGGAGAAGAACAGGGGTAGAAAGGGAGTTGGGAGATAGGGTTGATGAAAGAGTATTAGGATGGTTTGGACACATGGAAAGAATGAGCGAAGAAAGATTAGTAAAAGATATGTGGAAGGCAGAGGTGGATGGAGTGAACATGATAGGTCGACCTAGGGTGAGATGGATGGATGGGATAAAAGGGGCATTGGGAAAGAAGGGAATATCTGTTGAGGAAGGACGGGAAAGGACAGAAGATAGGGGTGAATGGAGAATGGTTGTGTATGGATGATGCTGTTATGCATGAGGGAGAGTGGGTGGTGGATGGTGGGTGAGGGAGTATGTGTGAAAAATAAATTGACGCAGCCCGAAGGGATTTCTCCCCGTCCTCTCCATTTTTGCATGAGGGGGCGGAGAAAAGAGGTCGTCGATTTAATGAAGCTGCCTTGCTGTGGATGTTTTGTGTCTTGCGACTGCTTCTGACCCAGGGCAGTGGGCAAGATGCAGGGCTGACCCGTCATCCAGGTGGTGCCTCCTTTGTAAGGGGGAAAAGCCTTTCGTGTATATATATATATATATATATATATATATATATATATATGTATGCATATATATATATATATATATATATATATATGATATATATATATATATATATATATATATATTATATGTCAGTGTCCCTCATTGCAATGCCAAATACCCAAACGTCTAAAAAGGGGATTTTTATTATTGACGCTCCTTTCCACCGTAAAGTGTAGACAACTATATTCTTCCGTTTTGTTTTTGATGTTATCAAGGTGTTTTTCGCCTTCTACATCTACAAAAATGTAGATGTAGAAGGAGAAAAACACCTTGATAACATCAAAAACAAAATGGAAGAATATTCTTGTCTACACTTTACGGTGGACGTTTGGGTAGATGGAATAAAAGGCTTTATCACTACAACTGTCTATAGAAAACTCACTAACTCTGGAAGGTGCCTAAACGGTTCTAGTGAATGTCCCTTCAAATATAAGATGATCGTAATACGTGCGTATATCACAAGAGCTTTTAAAGTTTGTTCTAGTTGGCAACTTCTACACCAAGAACTTATTAGAGTCAAACAAATTTGAACTAACATTGGCTTTGCAATGAGGGATATTGATAAAGCAGTGAAAATAATATGGAGATAGCCAACACAAAGAATAAAGATTTATTATAAGAATACCATCTAATCAGCGTATAAAAAAGATGAAAAAATTGTAAGCCCGAAAACCAAGAGGACAAATTAAAATTTATAATTTATTACCGTAACCAAAGAACATCATCGCTGGTGATGAAAAACAATATGGCAGTTACCACGGATAAGCTTAAGAAAAATAATATGGTATATAAATACTCATGTAATTCAAATAAAGACGGTGTGCTTTGCAAAGAGGAGTATATAGGCCATACCACACAAACATTAACTCAGAGGCTCACACAACACATGCAAAATGGCGCGATAAAATCTCACTTGACAAAAGTCCACAATACCAACATTACACGGGACCAACTAAATAAAAGCACTTCAATTTTGGTTAAGAAGAATAACAGGAAGAAACCGAAATGTTTAGAGGCTGTTTTTATAAGAGATCATATGCCAATAATTAACATTCAACGAAAAATTGTGGTACTTTAGAACTCTTCGGAGCATCTCGTGTCACCCATAGAACATGACTCATGTAACCATTGACCTCTCCTTAATATTTTCATTTCTGTATTTATAATCTTGTAAGTAATGTATTCAATAAAATTACCAGAATATGCCTAATGTGTAGGCGAAACGTCGTGAAAGTTAGTTTTTATTTCTAAACATGGACTTGTTCGGAAATATTATATTTTCTCTCCCTGCTTCAGAGAAGAAAATACTCAGAAGAATGCTGTGATTTTTAACAGAATATATATATATATATATATATATATATATATA
>NC_134783.1:9189166-9199398 GCF_046742065.1 Oratosquilla oratoria
ATGGGATATAATGACAGTGGAGGACAAAAGATCACGATGGGAAGTAATGATAGTGGAGAACAAAATATCACGATAGGATGTAATGATAATGGAGGAGAAAATATCACGGTAGGATATAATGTCATTGAAGGCCAAAATGTAATTTTAGGAAGGGATACCGGACAGAATGTCAATGAAGGCCAAAATATCATGATAGGATGTAATATCGCTAGAGGACGAAATGACACATTAGGATGTAATGTCTTAGGACAAAATGTCACAATGGGATGTAATGACAGTGGAGGACAAAAGATCACGATGGGAAATAATGATAGTGGAGAACAAAATATCACGATAGGATGTAATGATAATGGAGGAGAAAATATCACGGTAGGATATAATTTCAGTGAAGAACAAAATATAATTTTAGGAAGAGATACCGGACAGAATGTCAATGAAGGCCAAAATATCAAGATAGGATGTAATGACAGTGGAAGACAAAAGATCACGATGGGATGTAATTATAGTGGAGGAAAAAATATCACGGTAGGATATAATGTCACTGGAGGACAAAATATAATTTTAGAAAGGGATGCCGGCCATAATGTCACTGAACGACGGGAGGCCGGCGTGAATCACGGTGACGTAGGGGGACAAAATGTACAAAATAGATCGGATGACCGTAATCGACCAGATGTCCGTGATGGGGGAAATGTTAATTTTGATAGGAGAAATGTTAATGAGACATTGAATGTCAATGAAGGACCAAATAATAATAATATAGAGCAAGGCATAAATAAAAAACAAAATGATAATATAAGACATGATATTGAAACTCAAAATGTGTCAAAAAGAAATAATCAGGAGTTTCTTAAAACTATGTACTTTAATGCTCGTAGTATTAGGAACAAATGTCAAGAAATACAGGCGTATGTCAAAAGCGAAAATCTCGATATGATAGGAATAACTGAGACATGGTTAAATGGTACAGAGTTCGAAGCTGAATTTAATATTGCGGGATTTAAACACTTTCATCAGGATAGAAACCACAAGAAAGGTGGGGGTGTTCTATTGTACGTTAAAAACAATGTTCATGCTTGTGTTTTAGAGAAAGTGAAACAGGATGCATATGACAGTTTGTGGGTTGAGTTAACCCAAACAAAATGGACAAAAAATGAATATAGGTGTAATATATAGGCCAAAGACATTATCATTAGCAGACGACAAACTGTTATTTTAGAACTGTCTAGTTTCTGCAACCGGGATTTATTGATAATGGGTGATTTCAATTTTACTGACATTGATTGGATGACCCTTGAACATGGCCATATAGGTAGTCGCTTGATTGATTTTCTTGGTGACAATTACTTAATTCAGCATGTAAAAGAGCCCACAAGATATGGAAACTTACTCGATTTATTGATCCACTAGCGCGAAAGCATGGCAACTGATGTAAAAGTCGGTGAATCTGTTGCAAATAGCGATCACAACTTAGTCAGATTCAAACTCCTAAACAATTTTAGAATAGATACTTGTGCTTCTAAAATACCCGATTTCAGTAAAGCTCAGTTCATAGAACTACGTCAGGAGCTTCAGCTTACAGATTGGGAGGAAAAGTTAAAACGAAAGGCACTGTAGATTAGCAGAGTGTGGGGAAATATTTCAACAAAATACGCTCACTAAGATGGATTTCAAACTTACATTCCTTTTAAGGACAGGACTTCCCGCCCCAAATCAGGCTCGCCCAAAGTGGCTCGACAAAGAAACTGAAAAAAGTATTGCTAAAAAGAGACAGGGGGACTTATAAGAAAGATAAGTGTTCTCGGGTGCATCTAACATGACTATGAAAGTTATGTTATCAATACAGAGAAGATTTAAAAACATGACAATAAGAAAAAGAAAACGGACAATACGAAAATGAACATCGCTGGAGAAATCCAAAGAGAATTCCCCAAAGAATTCTATAGTTAACATTAAGAGATAAACAAAGGTTGTTAGGAATCACATTGGTCCCACTATTATCTGCTGATGTCAAACATGAAATATTCAAATGAAGGAATGTGTATTCTCTTAAACAATTATGTTCAGCTCCGGTATTCGTAAACGGAAACAATCCCTCAAAGTGGATTCCAAACTGAAACCTGTGGATAAAGTCTGGGGTAAACTTACTCCACTTCGGTAAATATAACAAAAGAACAATTAAAAATGGTGTAAGAGACAAACTCAAGAGTTAATTAAACCACCAGGGCCTGACCAGTTGGCATCCAAGAATCTTATAAGGAAATGAAAAATGAGATTGATTGTTCTCATTAGAAAATTATTTTCAAGAAATCCATCATATCCGGCGTGATGTCCCATGAGGATTGGAAGCTAGCTAACGTTACACCATATTCAAAAAATGGTGACAAAAAGAAACCAAATAACTATTGGCCTTTTAGTTTGACTTCGATCGTAGGATAAAATAATTGGAAAACTTATCATCAGAGATGCTATCGAATATCATTTAGAAAGTAACTGTTTGATAAATGATAGCCAAAACATGGTTTCAGACGGAACCGTTCTTGCGTGACTTACTTACTCGAATTCATCAACACAGTTGTCTCGAATTATGACAAAGGAAACAATATAGATTTAATATATCTAGACTTTGCAAAAGCTTTTGATTACCGTCCCACACGAAAGGATACTTACTAAATGAGCTTTGCATGGAATAAGTGGTAGCCTATTTAGTTTTGGACTTGTAATTGGTTGAAAGGATCGAAAACAGGAGAGTTGTTTTTAAATGGAAAAACTTCTGGATGGAATAAGTGTTGCATGTGGAGTTCCTCAGGGTTCCGTTATTGGGCCAACTTCTATTCCTAGTATTATATAAATGATATAGTCCATGGACTAAAATCTACTGTTTCTAAATTTGCTGATGTTACAAAACCTGTGCGGAGTGGCAAATGATCACTCAAACCTATTTTTATTCAAGAAAGATTTAGATAAATTACAGCAATGGTCTGAAAAGTGGCTAATGAAATTTAACACAAGTAAATAGCAAGGTAATGCCACATAGGTAAAAATAACAGCAAGTACGATTACAAGTTTTATGGGTATTCGTTTAACAAAAAGTGGATAGTGAAAAAGATCTCGAGCGTAATTATCAGTTAACGACCTCAAATCATTCCAAGCCGTGTATTTCAGCCTTCTGAGAAAGCCAAATAAGATTCTGGGATTGCTTGCGCGATCTTTTTGATTTCAAAAGTCAATGCACTCATTAACGAAGCTTTTATAAATCGTTAGTTCGTCCACATTTGGAATATGCTGTTTCATTATGGTCACCGAATCTCATTAAAAGACATTGACAAGACTGGAAAAAAGTACAACGGCGAGCCACATAAACTGGATTCCAAATATCAAAAATAAATCATACGGAAAATCGTCCTCTTAAGCACATGAATCTGTTTTCCCTAAAAAAGCGTAGACTCAGAGGTGACTTGATACAGGTCTTTAAGATTCTTAAAGGGAATTGACAACATCAAAAGTGACAAAAAAAAAATTTTTCACATTTTGAATGGAGATTCAGACAAAGAAACAATGGTCTCAAACTGTCCGGAAATAGATTCAATTTGGAAGTAGGTAGAAACAACTTTGCCAACCGTGTTGTAAGTTAATGAATGAGAATTAAACTTACTGCACAGGTAGTGCAATGTAGTTCAGGTTCGATGCTTTAAGAATCATTTAGATAAATACCTAAGTAAGATGCTTGTAGTTATTATAATTTATGTTATATTATTTGTTTTTGTTTTGTTTTAATTTTGTCTGTCTGATTTTAATTTTTAATTAGTTAGTATGTCAATTTATTATCATTTACTATTTTACCTGTTTGTTTGTTATTCAACTATACCAATGCAGTTTTTTATGTTCTATTTTTATTGTTATTTACATTGTTATTGTTTTAATTTATTGTTAATATGATTTTTTTTTTTTTTTTATTTTTTTTTTTTTTTTTTTTTTTTTTTTTTTTTTTTGCTTCCGACCTAGATATGGAGCAAAGGGTATTACTGTCGGCATGCTTTGCCTTTGTAATCCTTTGTTAATCCTATGGGTCACCAGATAATGGAAGAAGTATAGTTGGTTTTTATGCTATCTATTGTCGTGGAGTTAGGAAAATGAAATAGTGGTTCTTTGCTTAGTATTTTTTTCCTAGGAATGCTGAAGAAATCCGTCTTCGTCAAACATATACATCTTCAGTTATTATGGACCTTATACTGGAAAGAAATAAAGTTAATATTTGCATATTTTATTGGGATTTTATAAATTAATTTTAAGCATAAGATCTTCATTCCATTTTCTTCTTCTTATGGACTTCTTTCGAATATACAGAATCCTTATTCATGTCAAAAAGATTCCTCTTATCTATTCTATTTTTATTTTTTTTTTATTTATATATTTATCTATTCACTTATTTACCTTTATTCATTAATTTATTTATTCATTTACTTATCTATTATATATCTATCTAATTATCATCTACTTATAAATTTGTTTATACATTTATCATTTATTTATACATTTATCATTTATTTATCATTCACCTTTTTATTGATTAATCAATTGATAATTTCATATATTAATTTATTCATGTTTATTTATTCTTATTTATTAATATACTTATTTGCTTATTTATTTATTTACTTACCTATTTATTCCTTATTTATTTTTTTATTTACCCATTTGTTTTTATTCTGTCTATTCATCTATGGAATATATCTTCTAATAAGAGTTTCAATTATTAAGGACAGCGGGATTAAATTTTCTAGCTTGTGGGATTCAATCTGTTGCAGAAATAGTCTTAGTCCTTGGAATCTTCCTTGTAATCATTTTGAGGTTATTTTGAGAAAGATCAAGCGAAAGCAGCATAAGCGGGAAGTTTACATCTGAACTGCTTAAAAGATTCCTATGTCGTCATTTGATTAGCAAGATTTAGGTGAGGTTGTCTAGATTAGGTTAGGTTAGGTCAGATTAGGTTACATTGAGCTAGGATAGATTCTGAAAGGTTAAATTAGGTTAGCCTAGGTTAGGTTTTGATTGGTTAGAATAGGTCAGATTAGGATAGACTGAGCTAGGTTAGGCTCCGCCAGATTAGGTTGATATAGGTTGTGTCGGGTTGATAGGTTCTGTTGAATTAGGCTAGTTTAGGCTAGGATATGTTAGATTGGATTTTGACAGGTGAGGTTAGGCGAGGTTAGGCTAGGTTATGCTAGGTTAGGTTAGGCTAGGCTAGGTTATGTTAGGAATAAGGAATCAACCGACTGACGAGATCAAAATCCTTTTGGAACAAACCGTCACAGCGGGCGGGCGGGGTCAACAGGCCAGACTTCTAAAAAGTCAATTTGAGAAGCTCATTTTTTTTTTACTTTAGATATTACGATGCTGCCGCCAAAAATAGATATATGAATACATATATAAACAAGTAAATAAGTAAATAAATTAAGGAATAGGTAAATAAATAAATTATTAAATGAAAGAGTAGGCAATGTAACTCAATAAGCAAATAATTATAAATGAAAATATAACAAACATGTAAAGTATGAATAAAGAAATAGAATAAGTAAATAAATAAAAAGAATTAAATAATTGTATGTGCAACCTCTGCATCACGAGTGAAAAAAAAGAAAAAATAACGATAATGTGAACTATTTTAATTGGGGGGACATATACGAAAACGGGCGCGTTAGCCAATGAGAAATAGACAAGGGTTTATGTGGGTGGAGCTTAGCATACTATTCTTGAATACTACAAATAGTTATTAATATCACTACAACACCTACATACTACTACATATCATCCTCTCTCAACAACAACCAAACAAAAGGAGAAAGAGTGTGTGTGTGTAGTGTGTGTGTTAGTATAAGTAGGTGTGTGTAGTGTGTGTATTCAAAATATATGTAAGTCCCACACAAAAATGTCTATTTCACAATGTAATTTCGTATAAGCCCCCCCCAAATAATAGTTCACATCTTTCGTTATTTTTTCTTTTTTTTCACTCGTGATGCAGAGGTTGCACCATACAATTATTTAATTCTTTTTATTTATTTACTTATTCTATTTCTTTATTCATACTTTACATGTTTGTTATATTTTCATTTATAATTATTTGCTTATTGAGTTACATTGCCTACTCTTTCATTTAATAATTTATTTATTTACCTATTCCTTAATTTATTTACTTATTTACTTGTTTATATATGTATTCATATATCTATTTTTGGCGGCAGCATCGTAATATCTAAAGTAAAAAAAAAATGAGCTTCTCAAATTGACTTTTTAGAAGTCTGCCTGTTGACCCCGCCCGCCCGCTGTGACGGTTTGTTCCAAAAGGATTTTGATCTCGTCAGTCGGTTGATTCCTTATTCCTAACATAACCTAGCCTAGCCTAACCTAACCTAGCATAACCTAGCCTAACCTCGCCTAACCTCACCTGTCAAAATCCAATCTAACATATCCTAGCCTAAACTAGCCTAATTCAACAGAACCTATCAACCCGACACAACCTATATCAACCTAATCTGGCGGAGCCTAACCTAGCTCAGTCTATCCTAATCTGACCTATTCTAACCAATCAAAACCTAACCTAGGCTAACCTAATTTAACCTTTCAGAATCTATCCTAGCTCAATGTAACCTAATCTGACCTAACCTAACCTAATCTAGACAACCTCACCTAAATCTTGCTAATCAAATGACGACATAGGAATCTTTTAAGCAGTTCAGATGTAAACTTCCCGCTTATGCTGCTTTCGCTTGATCTTTCTCAAAATAACCTCAAAATGATTACAAGGAAGATTCCAAGGACTAAGACTATTTCTGCAACAGATTGAATCCCACAAGCTAGAAAATTTAATCCCGCT
The DNA here is from genome assembly GCF_046742065.1 of Oratosquilla oratoria. Classification (NCBI taxonomy): domain Eukaryota; kingdom Metazoa; phylum Arthropoda; class Malacostraca; order Stomatopoda; family Squillidae; genus Oratosquilla; species Oratosquilla oratoria. Next base: position 9,196,041 of record NC_134783.1, read on the forward strand.
GTCCTTAATAATTGAAACTCTTATTAGAAGATATATTCCATAGATGAATAGACAGAATAAAAACAAATGGGTAAATAAAAAAATAAATAAGGAATAAATAGGTAAGTAAATAAATAAATAAGCAAATAAGTATATTAATAAATAAGAATAAATAAACATGAATAAATTAATATATGAAATTATCAATTGATTAATCAATAAAAAGGTGAATGATAAATAAATGATAAATGTATAAATAAATGATAAATGTATAAAATAAACAAATTTATAAGTAGATGATAATTAGATAGATATATAATAGATAAGTAAATGAATAAATAAATTAATGAATAAAGAATGAATAGATAAATATATAGATAAAAAAAAAATAAAAATAGAATAGATAAGAGGAATCTTTTTGACATGAATAAGGATTCTGTATATTCGAAAGAAGTCCATAAGAAGAAGAAAATGGAATGAAGATCTTATGCTTAAAATTAATTTATAAAAATCCCAATAAAAATATGCAAATATTAACTTTATTTCTTTCCAGTATAAGGTCCATAATAACTGAAGATGTATATGTTTGACGAAGACGGATTTCTTCAGCATTCCTAGGAAAAAAATACTAAGCAAAGAACCACTATTTCATTTTCCTAACTCCACGACAATAGATAGCATAAAAACCAACTATACTTCTTCCATTATCTGGTGACCCATAGGATTAACAAAGGATTACAAAGGCAAAGCATGCCGACAGGAGACCTTTTGATCCATATCTAGGTCGGATGCACAAAAAAAAAAAAAAAAAAAAAAAAAATCATATTAATAATAAATTAAAACTATAACAATGTAAATAACAATTAAAATACATAAATAAATGCATTGGTATAGTTGAATAACAAACAAACAGGTAAATAGTAAATGATAATAAATTGACATATAACTAATAATAAATGAAAATCAGACAGACAAATTATAACAAAACAAAAACAAATAATATAACATAAGTTATAATAATTACAGCATCTTACTTAGGTATTTATCTAAATGATTCTTAAAGCTTCGAACTGAACTACATTGCACTACCTGTGCAGGAAGTTTATTCCATTCATTAACTACACGGTTGGCAAAGTTGTTTCTACCTACTTCCAAATTGAATCTATTTCCGGACAGTTTGAGACCATTGTTTCTTGTCTGATTCTCATTCAATGTGAAAATTTGTCACTTTTGATGTTGTCAATTCCCTTTAAAATCTTAAAGACCTGTATCAAGTCACCTCTGAGTCTACGCTTTTTTAGGGAAAACAGATTCATGTGCTTAAGTCGATTTTCGTATGATTTATTTTTGATATTTGGAATCAGTTTTGTGGCTCGCCGTTGTACTTTTTCCAGTCTGTCAATGTCTTTAATGAGATTCGGTGACCATACGGAAACAGCATATTCCAAAATGTGGACGAACTAACGATTTATATAGCTTGTTAATGAGTGATGGACTTTTGAAATCAAAAGATCGCGCAATCAATCCCAGAATCTTATTTGCTTTCTCAGAGGCTGAAATACACTGCTTGGATGATTTGAGATCGTTACTGATAATTACGCCGAGATCTTTTTCACTATCCACTTTTGTTAACGAATTTCCAAATAACTTGTAATCGTACTTGCTGTTATTTTTACCTATGTGCATTACCTTGCATTTACTTGTGTTAAATTTCATTAGCCACTTTTCAGACCATTGCTGTAATTTATCTAAATCTTCTTGAATATCTAATTGGTTTGAGTGATCATTTGCCACTCCGCACAGTTTTGTATCATCAGCAAATTTGGAAACAGTAGATTTTAGTCCATGGTCTATATCATTTATATATACTATGAATAGAAGTGGCCCAAGAACGGAACCCTGAGGAACTCCACTTGCAACACTTTTCCATCCAGAAGTTTTTTCCATTTAAAACAACTCTCTGTTTTCGACCTTTCAACCAATTACTAGTCCAACCTAATAGGCTACCACTTATTCCATGCAAAGCTAATTTAGTAAGTAGTCTTTCGTGTGGGACGGTATCAAAAGCTTTTGCAAAGTCTAGATATATTAAATCTATATTGTTTCTTTTGTCATAATTCGAGACAACTGTGTTGTAGAATTCGAGTAAGTTAGTCACGCAAGAACGTTTCCGTCTGAAACCATGTTGGCTATCATTTATCAAACGGTTACTTTCTAAATGATATTCGATAGCATCTCTGATGATAGTTTCCATTATTTTTCCTACGATCGAAGTCAAACTAATAGGCCTATAGTTATTTGGTTTCTTTTTGTCACCTTTTTTGAATATGGGAGTAACGTTAGCTAGCTTCCATTCTCTTGGGACATCTCCGGATATGATGGATTTCTTGAAAATAATTTCTAATGGAACAACAATCTCATTTTTCATTTCCTTTAAGATTCTTGGATGCCAACCGTCAGGCCCTGGTGTTTTATTAACTTTGAGTTTGTCTATACACCTTTTAATTGTTTCTTTTGTTATATTTACCGTAGTGAGTAAGTTTACCCCAGACTTTTCACAGGTTTCAGTTTGGAATTCACTTTGAGGTGTTTCGTTTACGAATACCGAGCTAAAATAATTGTTTAAGAGATTACACATTCCTTCATTTGAATATTCAAGTTGACCGTCAGCAGATAATAGTGGACCAATGTGATTCCTAACAACCTTTTTATCTCTAATGTAACTATAGAATTCTTTGGGATTCTCTTTGGATTTCTCAGCGATGTTCATTTCGTATTGTCGTTTTCTTTTTTCTTATTGTCTTTTTTAAATCTCTCTGTATTGATACATAACCAGCAGCGTTGCCACGTCTAAACCATCTCCAAAGAAAACGGGGAGACGCCGTTTTCTTTATATTTGCATGTATGACGGTATAATTAAAGAGACTGCAAGCGCCCGAAGACCCGCACTCAGCTTCTCTAGTAATTATCTATGAGTGACCTGCGCACCTGGCCGGGAGCCGGGACATCGTCGCCTGACCTGAGATGCCACATCATTTAACAAGTCTCTTCTTTTCTTTGCATGTATAACAATTACTCATATCACCTACCATTTTAACGAAAAAATCAATATGCATTTAGAATATTCCACGTTAACATACTCGGGGTAGTGGGCAGCCTCCGGTATATGCTGAATGTTTTGATTCAGTACGTGACAACACGGCAGACAACACCCTGTGGGTTACGAGATAATGGAAATATAGTCTAGATCTATGCTAAAGATAGAATAAATAGATAGATAGATAAAAATATATGGTACTGCGAACAACGCGTTTTCTGTGGTACTATGAACAAACCAATTTTTGGATCCTGTGGAGGAAAACGGGATGTCAGTCGAGAA
>NC_134783.1:9199898-9204898 GCF_046742065.1 Oratosquilla oratoria
CTGAACTCCCTATGTTCATTGAGTTTTATTGTTTCCTGTGTATTGCACCATGTTCACTGGGTAAAAGTAACGTTCGCTAGTGTAACGTGTGTGTTACTCTCCTCTAGACTGCCATCAATATAGTATGCTTGGGTGAGCTGCCAAGAGGAGGTCTCACAAACACAGAATGGTTATTCTCTCCTTTATTATAATAAAGAGCAAAGTGTTTGTGCGCAGGGAGGCGGTTCTGTCTAATGAACAGGGGGAAGACGCTTACCTCGGTGCCTGGCCTCGGGACAAGTGAGACGGCCGGCCCTTGACCTTTCCATTTATAGGGTAGGCCGCGACCCAAACCTAAGTGCCAAATGTCTCCTTTCCTTCTTCCCTCTTATCTCTCCTCATTTCCCTGTTTCCTGCGTCTATATCTTTCTTCTCCACTACACCTTCCTTCTTCACCTGCGCCTCGTATTCCTTACGAGTTCCCTCACTGCAACCTTCCTTCCTGATCGAATCCAATTATAGCCTTTGGCACTTGGGCCACTGGTATCACTGGCACTCATGCCCATCCTATCTAACCGTTAGGATCATCGCGTGGCGTGGGTCGCTCCTGGTGGCTTGGACGCCGCGCCAGGATGCCACGCTGATATTTCCTGCTTCGGATTGGGCGTTTGGCTTGGCTTGGATGCCACATGGTTCTTTGTCACGCTGATAGCAGCATGCTGGAGGTGGTACCACGACATATTTTGTTGTATAGATGCGAAACTTGAATCCTCACCTCACCTCTCACGAGATAGAAAGTGAAAAACTCCTGGTATGGCAAGTTCTGTCAGTTGCGGCTAACCTAACCTAGCATTAACTAAATTGTCCTATCTTAAATTAACCCAATTTTACCTCTTAACCTAACCTATTCTAATCTTATAAAACTTACAAGTCTGATTAATAAATCCTTTATATGAACAGGTTTAACAAGTTTGGAGTTGTTAACAAACCAGTGATGTTTGGGGTGGGGTGGTGGTGGGGTGGGAAGTGTGAGGGGGAAGGGGCAGCTTCATATGATCTAAAATCTTAACTTCTATTATCCCTTCGTTCTCTTGCCCTCCTTCTTAAGCCTTGTTCACACTAGCGGTTTGAACCTCGCAGAAAACGCTGCGGTACCTCAGTAACGAAAAAAATGTGTGGTTGTGTGTGAATGGCTCCATCGACTTACATTGTAACTGAACCGCCGCGGTTGAAACAGCTAGTGTAAACAGGGCCTAAATATCGCCTTTACCATTTCTACAGAGGGCTCCACCTCTTCGAATAGAAGCACTGGAGTGACATTTTTGTTTTCCAGACACTACTTTTTTTCTATAATAGCTTCCTTATCTTTTCAGAAATTAGGCTAACCTAACCTAACTCTGTCAGCCACTTTGGGTATCCCTGCCGTACATCATGGTGTGTAGGGAAAACAAAAATGATCGAACTTAGGTTAACCTAACCTAACCTAACCTAATCTTGTCAACCACAGCCTGGGTGTGTTGGTGTGTCGCACTGGGTAGCGACGAAAAAGAAAAAGATGAAGAGACTACTCCAGTAGGCACTCAGTACCTGAGGCTGATGCCGTCACCTTTGTCCTGTGTGTTTGGACTGTTGAATCAGATAACAGTCATTACTGGGAATCGGACAGGAGTGTGGGGTTCGAACCCACAACTAAGTAAATATGAGACCAGCAAGCTTCAGATTACGCCACGAGCGCCGAAGAACTACGAAATACTCTCACAATTTCGTTTTGGAGGTGGTGTAGTGGATAGATTGCATAACCAAAGACCCCAGCCTTTATATGTCTATATTCGACTCTGTGTTTACCTAATTCAAATGGGCTTCAAATGATTTCATTCAGTAGGAGCACTTACGAACATCAAGAGATTGAAACCTTTCGTGTTTATACTAAGCGAAGTTATTTCTCTCAGGGATCGCGCGCGCGCGAGAAAGAGAGAGAGAGAGAGAGAGAGAGAGAGAGAGAGAGAGAGAGAGAGAGAGAGAGAGAGAGAGAGAATATGAATTGCCATCGTTAATCCCACTCCCAAATGCCCACCCCCAGTAAAATATAGGTAGACAAGTGAGGTAGAAAGAGGGGTAGATAGTGAGAATTTAATTTCTATTGGATCGGCTGTTTGGTAAAAAAAAAAAAAAAATCGAAGGCAAGGGCTGCATTTTATGGGTTAAGAAGTTTATAAACACAGCGTTGTGTTTATAAAAAAAAAAGTGCCTGGGGACCTGATTTCATTGCTGTATGACGTGTTTTGTTTTTGCTGATGTAATCTATTTGAGTGTGCAGTGATTTGACATTGCTGAGTAAACAATATTGCATGCATACTTGTAACGGCGGATCTGATTGGAAAAAGGGTGGAGGGAGAGAAAATTCAATGGGTTCACGATTGTAAGATCACGCCCTTAGGGGAGGTTTTTAAATTTAAAATTAAAGATCATTGGACCAAAGAAATCATAACGTCACTGCAGAACTGACATAGAACCTAAATTGAGTGCTCTCGAGGGAAGTCCCTTGATGTACCTTAGAAAACCAAGAAAGAAAAGAAAAACTTAAACATTTTAATACCCCTATACAAAAAATATAGAGAGAAGTAGAAGCCAGACTGTGCAATATACACATTCTAAGTCTATGACTTCAATAACTTATCTCTTCGGAGGCATGGTGCCTACGGACTAAAAATATAAGTGACAATCGTACGTAACAAAGACAGTGCTGAAAGGGAAGTAGAAAGTGAGAGAGGTGCTAAATGAAAGTAAAAGCACGAAAGATAGACGGGACTTAGGGGCGGCAACAGTGTGACAGACAGTCACACACCCCAACCCCACACTTCCCTCACTCCTACCACTCCCTTATACACAATCACTAATAGTCTCTCATCAATCTTTCTGCCCTCTCTTCCGCATACAAAATATCCACCCACATCCTCCATCCACTTTCCCTTTTACTTCCTGCTCGGTTTTCCTCCATATTCTTCATAGCTCTCTCATTCTCCTCCTTCACCCTCCAGTTAGGATGTTACCCCCCCCTCCTCACCTTCAAAATTCCCTCCTACCCCCTCCTCCACCCTCCCTACCTCATTCTGTTCCGCACTCGGGATTCCTTACGTTGTTTACGTCGTCAGTTTACGTGCAGTTCATAATGTTTTGTAGTTGAAAATTAGTGACCTCAGTCTGTTGCGCCACTGAAATGCCAAAGTGACATACGCTTGTCACTTGGCCTGGTCAGACAGTTAGCATTGCTATCAAAATATTACAGACCGGTCATGTGACAACCGCATCCAGGGGGCCAATCAGCGTCGAGGATGGAAATGACCGCGCACGCGGTGAGCCAATCGGCAGGCTCGATCCATCCCACTTAGACGGATTTCATCTCCCATGTCTGTCGACTGCCCGCCAAAGAGTTTGAAGTTAATTCAATATATTTTAAAAACATTTATGACCCAATTTGCGTTGAGAAGAATGGAAGATTGAATGTGCGCATGCGTGGGTGCGTGTGAGTGTGCAAACTAGTCCCTGTCATAATAAAAATGGGGGACAATGATAACTTCTAAACTCTAAAATTAGGATGACACTTCATAAGTACAAGTTCATCGACCAAGACAGCGGTCAGAGGCGCTCCTGAAGCTGTAGTTGTTATTGTTTTGCATCGTGTTTGTGTGTTCGTTTGTCCATGTTTGGGCCAAACGCGACGAAATAGGAGGTGGAGGGAGGAACAGGCACAGGAGGAGAAGGAGGTGGAGGAAAAAGTGTAGGAGGAGAAGGATACGGGGCTCAATCTCTTCCACGTCCATTGCCGGACCGGCCCATAGAAATACAGGTACATACAATTGTTCTTCCCCTGTTCTTCTTCCTTCTTTTCCATCTTTCTAGTTTCTCCTACTTAATTTGCCTCAAACTTGTTTTCTTCCATCTCTACATCTTCATCTTCTTCCTGGACCTCCTCCTCCTCATCGTTGTTATCATCACCCTTCTACGTCTCCTCTAACTCCACCTTCTCTTCCTCCACTACCATCACCACCTCTACCACCTCCTCTTCCTCTTACTCCTCCACTCCCTAATGCTCCTGACCTTTGCGTCAGTCTTCCTTGTAGCACTCGCCGTACTACTCCTGTTTGCTTTTGCTGACATTTCTTTACATTATTTTGAAACTACTTAGGATTCTTTTTGGAAGTAAGTTTAGTCATACTTACAGGGAGACTGGTGGGTCATTCTGTGGGTGGTTATTTTAAATGGAAAAACTTCTGGATGGAAAAGTGTTGCAAGTGGAGTTCCTCAGGGTTCCGTTCTTGGGCCACTTCTATTCATAGTATATATAAATGATATAGACCATGGACTAAAATCTACTGTTTCCAAATTTGCTGATGATACAAAAATGTGCGAGTGGCAAATGATCACTCAAACCAATTAGATATTCAAAAAGATTTAGATAAATTACAGCAATGGTCTGAAAAGTGGCTAATGAAATTTAACACAAGTAAATGCAAGGTAATGCACATAGGTAAAAATAACAGTAAGTACGATTACAAGTTATTTGGAAATTCGTTAACAAAAGTGGATAGTGAAAAAGATCTCGGCGTAATTATCAGTAACGACCTCAAATCATCCAAGCAGTGTATTTCAGCCTCTGAGAAAGCAAATAAGATTTTGGGACTGATTACGCGATCTTTTGATTTCAAAAGTCCATTACTCATTAACAAGCTATATAAATCGTTAGTTTGTCCACATTTGGAATATGCTGTTTCCGTATGGTCACCGAATATCATTAAAGACATTGACAGATTGGAAAGAGTACAACGGCGAGCCACAAAACTGATTCCAAATATCAAAAATAAATCATACGAAAATCGACTAAAACATATGAATCTGTTTTTCCTAAAAAAGCGTAGACTCAGAGATGACTTGATACAGGTCTTTAAAATTCTAAAGGGAATTGACAACATCAAAAGTGACCAAATTTTTACATTGAATGAGAATCAGACAAGAAACAATGG
>NC_134783.1:9227398-9242398 GCF_046742065.1 Oratosquilla oratoria
AATTAATTGACATATAACAAATAATAAATAAAAATCAGACAGACAAATGATAACAAAACAAAAACAAATAATATAAGATAAATTATAATCATTACAGCATCTTACTTAGGTATTTATCTAAATGATTCTTAAAGCTTCGAACTGAACTACATTGCACTACCTGTGCAGGAAGTTTATTCCATTCATTAACTACACGGTTGGCAAAGTTGTTTCTACCTACTTCCAAATTGAATCTATTTCCGGAGAGTTTAAGACCATTGTTTCTTGTCTGATTCTCATTCAATGTAAAAATTTGGTCACTTTTGATGTTGTCAATTCCCTTTAGAATTTTAAAGACCTGTATCAAGTCACCTCTGAGTCTACGCTTTTTTAGGAAAAAAAAGATTCATATGTTTTAGTCGATTTTCGTATGATTTATTTTTGATATTTGGAATCAGTTTTGTGGCTCGCCGTTGTACTCTTTCCAATCTGTCAATGTCTTTAATGAGATTCGGTGACCATACGGAAACAGCATATTCCAAATGTGGACAAACTAACGATTTATATAGCTTGTTAATGAGTAATGGACTTTTGAAATCAAAAGATCGCGCTATCAGTCCCAAAATCTTATTTGCTTTCTCAGAGGCTGAAATACACTTCTTGGATGATTTGAGGTCGTTACTGATAATTACGCCGAGATCTTTTTCACTATCCACTTTTGTTAACGAATTTCCAAATAACTTGTAATCGTACTTGCTGTTATTTTTACCTATGTGCATTACCTTGCATTTACTTGTGTTAAATTTCATTAGCCACTTTTCAGACCATTGCTGTAATTTATCTAAATCTTCTTGAATATCTAATTGGTTTGAGTGATCATTTGCCACTCCGCACATTTTTGTATCATCAGCAAATTTGGAAACAGTAGATTTTAGTCCATGGTCTATATCATTTATATATACTATGAATAGAAGTGGCCCAAGAACGGAACCCTGAGGAACTCCACTTGCAACACTTTTCCATCCAGAAGTTTTTCCATTTAAAATAACCACCCACAGAATGACCCACCAGTCTCCCTGTAAGTATGACTAAACTTACTTCCAAAAAGAATCCTAAGTAGTTTCAAAATAATGTAAAGAAATGTCAGCAAAGCAAACAGGAGTAGTACGGCGAGTGCTACAAGGAAGACTGACGCAAAGGTCAGGAGCATTAGGGAGTGGAGGAGTAAGAGGAAGAGGAGGTGGTAGAGGTGGTGATGGTAGTGGAGGAAGAGAAGGTGGAGTTAGAGGAGACGTAGAAGGGTGATGATAACAACGATGAGGAGGAGGAGGTCCAGGAAGAAGATGAAGATGTAGAGATGGAAGAAAACAAGTTTGAGGCAAATTAAGTAGGAGAAACTAGAAAGATGGAAAAGAAGGAAGAAGAACAGGGGAAGAACAATTGTATGTACCTGTATTTCTATGGGCCGGTCCGGCAATGGACGTGGAAGAGATTGAGCCCCGTATCCTTCTCCTCCTACACTTTTTCCTCCACCTCCTTCTCCTCCTGTGCCTGTTCCTCCCTCCACCTCCTATTTCGTCGCGTTTGGCCCAAACATGGACAAACGAACACACAAACACGATGCAAAACAATAACAACTACAGCTTCAGGAGCGCCTCTGACCGCTGTCTTGGTCGATGAACTTGTACTTACGAAGTGTCATCCTCATTTTAGAGTTTAGAAGTTATCATTGTCCCCCATTTTTATTATGACAGGGACTAGTTTGCACACTCACACGCACCCACGCATGCGCACATTCAATCTTCCATTCTTCTCAACGCAAATTGGGTCATAAATGTTTTTAAAATATATTGAATTAACTTCAAACTCTTTGGCGGGCAGTCGACAGACATGGGAGATGAAATCCGTCTAAGTGGGATGGATCGAGCCTGCCGATTGGCTCACCGCGTGCGCGGTCATTTCCATCCTCGACGCTGATTGGCCCCCTGGATGCGGTTGTCACATGACCGGTCTGTAATATTTTGATAGCAATGCTAACTGTCTGACCAGGCCAAGTGACAAGCGTATGTCACTTTGGCACTTCAGTGGCGCAACAGACTGAGGTCACTAATTTTCAACTACAAAACATTATGAACTGCACGTAAACTGACGACGTAAACAACGTAAGGAATCCCGAGTGCGGAACAGAATGAGGTAGGGAGGGTGGAGGAGGGGGTAGGAGGGAATTTTGAAGGTGAGGAGGGGGGGGTTGGGGGGTAACATCCTAACTGGAGGGTGAAGGAGGAGAAGGAGAGAGCTATGAAGAATATGGAGGAAAACCGAGCAGGAAGTAAAAGGGAAAGTGGATGGAGGATGTGGGTGGATATTTTGTATGCGGAAGAGAGGGCAGAAAGATTGATGAGAGACTATTAGTGATTGTGTATAAGGGAGTGGTAGGAGTGAGGGAAGTGTGGGGTTGGGGTGTGTGACTGTCTGTCACACTGTTGCCGCCCCTAAGTCCCGTCTATCTTTCGTGCTTTTACTTTCATTTAGCACCTCTCTCACTTTCTACTTCCCTTTCAGCACTGTCTTTGTTACGTACGATTGTCACTTATATTTTTAGTCGGTAGGCACCCTGCCTCCGAAGAGATAACTTATTCAATTTATATATTAAGAATTTTTATATTGCACAGTCAGGCTTCTACTCACTATATTTTCTGTATAGGGGTATTAAAATGTTTAAGTTTTTCTTTTCTTTCTTGGTTTTCTAAGGTACATCAAGGGACTTCCCTCGAGAGCACTCAATTTAGGTTCTATGTCAGTTCTGCAGTGACGTTATGATTTCTTTGGTCCAATGATCTTTAATTTTAAATTTAAGAACCTCCCCTAAGGACGTGATCTTACAATCGTGAAACAATTGAATTTTCTCTTCCTCCACCCTCTTTCCAATCAGATCCGGCGTTACAAGTTTGCATGCAATATTGTTTACTCAGCAATCTCGAGTCACTGCACACTCAAATAGATTACATCAGCAAAAACAAAACACGTCATACAGCAATGAAATCAGGTCCCCAGGCACTTTTTTTTTATAAACACAACGCTGTGTTTATAAACTTCTTAACCCATAAAATGCAGCCCTTACCTTCGATTTTTTTTTTTTACCAAACAGCCGATCCAATAGAAATTAAATTCTCACTATCTACCCCTCTTTCTACCTCACTTGTCTACCTATATTTTACTGGGGGTGGGCATTTGGGAGTGGGATTAACGATGGCAATTCATATTCTCTCTCTCTCTCTCTCTCTCTCTCTCTCTCTCTCTCTCTCTCTCTCTCTCTCTCTCTCTTTCTCGCGCGCGCGCGATCCCTGAGAGAAATAACTTCGCTTAGTATAAACACGAAAGGTTTCAATCTCTTGATGTTCGTAAGTGCTCCTACTGAATGAAATCATTTGAAGCCCATTTGAATTAGGTAAACACAGAGTCGAATATAGACATATAAAGGCTGGGGTCTTTGGTTATGCAATCTATCCACTACACCACCTCCAAAACGAAATTGTGAGAGTATTTCGTAGTTCTTCGGCGCTCGTGGCGTAATCTGAAGCTTGCTGGTCTCATATTTACTTAGTTGTGGGTTCGAACCCCACACTCCTGTCCGATTCCCAGTAATGACTGTTATCTGATTCAACAGTCCAAACACACAGGACAAAGGTGACGGCATCAGCCTCAGGTACTGAGTGCCTACTGGAGTAGTCTCTTCATCTTTTTCTTTTTCGTCGCTACCCAGTGCGACACACCAACACACCCAGGCTGTGGTTGACAAGATTAGGTTAGGTTAGGTTAGGTTAACCTAAGTTCGATCATTTTTGTTTTCCCTACACACCATGATGTACGGCAGGGATACCCAAAGTGGCTGACAGAGTTAGGTTAGGTTAGCCTAATTTCTGAAAAGATAAGGAAGCTATTATAGAAAAAAGTAGTGTCTGGAAAACAAAAATGTCACTCCAGTGCTTCTATTCGAAGAGGTGGAGCCCTCTGTAGAAATGGTAAAGGCGATATTTAGGCCCTGTTTACACTAGCTGTTTCAACCGCGGCGGTTCAGTTACAATGTAAGTCGATGGAGCCATTCACACACAACCACACATTTTTTTCGTTACTGAGGTACCGCAGCGTTTTCTGCGAGGTTCAAACCGCTAGTGTGAACAAGGCTTAAGAAGGAGGGCAAGAGAACGAAGGGATAATAGAAGTTAAGATTTTAGATCATATGAAGCTGCCCCTTCCCCCTCTCACTTCCCTCCCCTCCTCCTCCCCTCCCCATCCTTCAGTGTTGTGTGAACAACTCCAAACTTGTTCAACGTGTTCATATAAAGGATTTCTTAATCAGACTTGTAAGTTTTTTATAAGATTAGAATAGGTTAGGTTAAGAGGTAAAATTGGGTTAATTTAAGATAGGACAATTTAGTTAATGCTAGGTTAGGTTAGCCGCAACTGACAGAACTTGCCATACCAGGAGTTTTTCACTTTCTATCTCGTGAGAGGTGAGGTGAGGATTCAAGTTTTCGCATCTATACAACAAAATATGTCGTGGTACCACCTCCAGCATGCTGCTATCAGCGTGACAAAGAACCATGTGGCATCCAAGCCAAGCCAAACGCCCAATCCGAAGCAGGAAATATCAGCGTGGCATACTGGCGCGGCGTCCAAGCCACCAGGTGCGACCCACGCCACGTGATTTTCCTAACGGTCAGTTGGGCCGAGCATGAGTGCCAGTGATACCAGAGGCCTAAGTGCCAAATGTTATAACTGGATTCGATCAGGAAAGAAGGCTACAACAAGGGGACTCGTAAGGAATACGGGGCGCAGCTGAAGAAGGAAAGTGTAGGAAAGGAGAAAGGCATAGAGTAGGAAACAGGGAAAGGAGGAGAGAAGGAGAAGGAAAGGAGACATTTGGCACTTAGGTTTGGGTCGCGGCCTACCCTATAAGTGGGAGGGTCAAGGGCCGGCCGTCTCACTTGTCCCGAGGCCAGGCACCGAGGGAAGCGTACTACCCCTGTTCATTAAATAGAAGCACCTCCCCCACACAAGCATTTTGCTCTTTGCACAGTAAAGGAGAGAATAACCATCCTGTGCTTGTGTGACCTCCTCTTGGCAGCACTCCCACGCATACCATATTGGTGGTAGTCTAGAGGAGTGTAACACATGTTACACTAGCGAACCGCTACTTTACTCAGTGACCACGATGCAATACACAAGAAGCAATAAAAATCAGTGAACATAGAGAGTTCAGATAGAAGTATAATTAACAATAAGAAAGGCAATAGAAACCAGACAACAAGCCAGGATCAGACGACATCCCAGTATTTATAAGTACGGGATTAACTCGGCACCCAGTCACGGGGCAGTCGGCTTGCTATAATGTGGATACCTGGCTGCGCCTCCTCGAGGAAAGGTGGGGTGCGGATCTTTCCGATGAAGAAAAGATTTGCATCGTGCAAAGGAAGTCGGTGGGGGACGCTGCTCTACCCGCGGGAAGCATCCTAGTCATTGGGGGTGACTTCAAGAAGGTATTCTAGCAATTATTTTGCAGTCCGGCGTCCACTGACAGTATTAGAACGAAACTGGACACTACCAAGAAGTGAGAGATTGAAACGTGCACCTCCTATGCATTGAGATTGGCAGAGATGGTGGTGGCCATCATGACTCTCAAACCCGACAAAGAATCCCACGTAGTTGGTGTGGCCGAAAATAAAATCAAACAAACCATGCCAAAACAGTTCGCGTGAGTGTTAATGGAGGAGGATGAAGGTCGATCCTAGGTATACTAAGGGCCACGGACGACTACGTGCACCAGCACAATCTCAACATTAAGGCAGAATACACCGGTGACGCGAGTTGTGTTTTTAATCTAAACACTTCATCAAAAGACTCAGACACGCACACAACACCAAAACATCCTGGCTATACATCACCCCAACGTTCAGACTTCACCTTCCCCAGACAAGCAGACTTTAAATTTCTCCATCATTCACGCGAGACTGAGGCATGGTAAAGAGACGATGACATTCACTTGCACCACAGGGCGGTGTTGCTAAAAAGGGGTAGTGAAAGTGGTAGGAGCCGCAAATGGCGCCCCTACTGCTTCTTTGGTAGGACGCAAGGCCACTCCGATGAAAGAGGTTTCTTTCGTATTCGCAACCCACCACAAAGACAATGCCAGAAATACGGTTGTTGGGGGCACGTTCAGGGAGAGTTACGGTCCAACCCATCGACCAGTGCCACATAGTTCGGCAGTGTGAGGTCGGAGGCCCACAAGCAAAATAACTCTGCCGGCGCGGGGGTGAGATGGGGGGTGGGGGGTTTAGGACCGCCCCGAGGTGAAACAGCCAGAGCATGACGCTGAAATTGTCGAGTGGCGAGTTGCCAGTGCCAATGGCACTAAAGGCGGCTTGGCCATGATTACAGTAGAGACGATGAGGACCGACAGAGACCGCGAAGTAAAAGCCTTGTTAGATTCGTGGGTAGTGGTATCCATGCTACAGAGTAGTGTTCTTCCGAAGGAGATGGGGAAATTAGAGACAGGGAGAAAGATCAAGATTGTGTTGGCGGATGGGTTGGATATACCAAACGGCGTCAGGATCACAGCAGAGTTAGCACGATTACATTTCTCACACAATCATTTTTGTGATTCCCTGAAAGGGGCTTGCCGCGCAGATGATTCTGGTCATTGATTTCATGTCACCGGGTAGGGTGAACTTGACGTTCAACTCTTTGCAGTTCAAGGTAGAAGGTGTAGAAATTCCAGTAATCCTTAACCGAGCAGGCGCAAGTCTTACCGCCACGCTATTATTGTTGCTGGCTGAGGAAGAGCACAGTCAGCCGGAGGCACTGGGAGTAGTCACGTTCACGGTGAAACCGATGGAAGCTACAAAAGTGCCGGGGCTCACGGGAGTAATAGGTCTAGCCTTGGAGAAGGTAGACCAGCTCATTTCCCCTGGTCAAGCGGCCACGGCGTTGTTCAAGACTCGAACACATGACGAAGGCGCAAGCCTGCTGGGCCAGGAAATTTTGGAGCTGCAATGGACAGAGGAAAGAAAGGCGTGGTTCAAAGTCCCGTTTCTGAATCTGGGGTCTGGTACCCTTGAGATCCAGAGAGATCATGACATCGGGGAGGTGACGTTCTTATAGGGGATGCTAACACAGGAGGGTGGAACAGAGTGGATGGTAGGAGTGGTGCAAGTGACTGGTAGAGGGGACAAGCAAGAAGTAACAGAGCTATTTCCAGACCTTTCTAGTAAGCAAAGTCAAGCCTTGACCAGCCTGGTGGTCAAACATGAGCAAGTCTTTGCCCTGCCAGGGAGCTCGCTAACAATAACGCCCCACTTCTACCACGAGATCCGCACGGTCGGGCCACTGGTGTACCGAATATCGTACACAGTGCTAGAAAAGTATGAAAATGACATACTTGTGCAAATTCCCTTACAATGCACCAATTGCCCCAGTGGTAAAGAAATATAAGGCTAAAAAGCTCTGTCACGACTTCAGAGCTCTAAACAAAATCGTCATAGATGATAGATTTCCCCTCTCGCATATCGATTCGATGTTAAGGAGTCTCGGTAGCAATAGCATTTTTACTTCATTAGACCTAAGGTCCGGTTATCTGCAAAGCCCTTTGGAGGAGGACAGTTGCAAGAAGACGGCGTTTTCAACACCAGATGGGCACTATGAGTTCACGTCCTTGCCTTTTGGTTTGAAGTACGCCCCATCCTGTTTCCAAAGGATGATGAACCAGGTGTTGACTGGTCTGTTGGGGGCGACCGTGATGTTTTATATGGGTGATGTTATTGTCCTGGAAACTACCTGGGACGACCACCTCGGGAATTTGGAGGACGTCCTAGGGAGACTACAGGAGACGGGTCTCTCCCTAAGACTGGAGAAGTGTAGCTTCTTAAAGAGGGAGGTCGCCTACTTGGGACACGCAATATCCCCGGAAGGGATTGGACCCCAGCCTGGTAAGGTTCAAGCCATTAATGACTTTCCCCGACCCAAGCACCAAAAGGAACTGCTCTCATTCTTAGGTTTAGCAGGCTATTACCGTAAATTCACCCCTAACTTCGCCGGAATCTCCAAACCTCTTGTCGACATGACGAAGGGTGAGACAGCTGGGGAATCAGGAAATCACGAAATCGGTCCATGGACAGTAGAGCAGACCAAAGCGTTTGGGTCCTTGAAACGGTGTCCTCCCATAACCGAACTTTGACATGCCCTTTTTACTGTACACCAATGCTAGTGGTACGGCAATCAGGAGAGTGCTTCAGCAAGAGGACGACGAGGGTAGGAAATACTCTTTTTCCTATTTCAGTCGAACGAGAGGCGTTAGTGGCTATGTACGGTCTTACCATTAATCTACCCCTGATCATGGGTTTCCCTATGAAGCTCATAAGCGATCACAGACCTCTGGTCTGGCTCTTCACTATAAAGGGCACCAACACCCAGAATCTCCTGTGGCAAATGGCGATCGCTGTCTTTGATCTTGAATTCGCATATATTGCAGGGCAGTTAAACATAGTCGCAGACGCGCTCTCGAGAATACGAGACGCGAACTACCCGATGAATAGCGTCGTAGCGTCCTCCATAAGGGCGCAGGGGGAAAGGGACTCGAGCGCTGAGGATGGTCACATCGTGTGGGACCAGATGGTGATTCATAAGCATCAAGACAGTCATAACGATTGGAAAATAATTAAAGACTTTCTGAAGGGTGAGGCCACCACAAAGCCAAAGAGCTCAGGATTACGGGTACCCATTACGGAGTTTTGTCTTCTTCCCAACGGACTGTTATATCACTGCCGGAAGAACGCATATGGACTGGAGGAATTCCGGTTGGTAGTGCCAGGTGAGGCCAGACAGGATGCGTTGCGCATCGCCCATTGCCTTTTGATGGCAGGCCACAGGGTGTCCAGGTAACTCTTGAGAGGTTGCAAAAATTCGCCTAATGGCCCTGGATGGGGGGAGGATGTAAGGCAGTTCCTAAAAAGCTGTAAAGTTTGCCTATGCCCAAACCATATTATGATTTACCAGCAGCGTTTAGGAAATTCTCTGATTTATCAAGTCCGTTTAAAGGGTACACATCGATCTCATAGGACCTTTCCAACAACATTAGACGGGGTCAAATATATACTCACAGTAGTAGACGTCCTAACCCTGTTTTTGGTCGATGCGCCCATAAATGCTAAAGAGGCACGAGTGGTGGCACAGGCATTTATTTATCATGTATTGTTAGTGCATGACATCCCTAAGCAAGTGATCACAGATGGCGGGGGCGAGTTCATGAATAAGGTCTGTAAACA
The DNA here is from genome assembly GCF_046742065.1 of Oratosquilla oratoria. Taxonomy (NCBI): domain Eukaryota; kingdom Metazoa; phylum Arthropoda; class Malacostraca; order Stomatopoda; family Squillidae; genus Oratosquilla; species Oratosquilla oratoria. Next base: position 9,236,698 of record NC_134783.1, read on the forward strand.
AGTGAGCGCGCAAATAAATATCGATCCCCGCACTATCACCCCGTATCACCCCTCGAGTAATGGAGTTGTGGAAAGGGTCAACGGAGTTGTCATTAAAATCCTCCGGCCCCTTATCCAGGACAACCCAACGGGTTAGGAATAAATGCTCCCCCTGGCGGTGTTAACGTATAACACCGCGTATCATAGGGCCTTGCGGGACTTACCCCATTTATTGCTGTTCCATAAATATCCAAACCTGTTCTATGAGGGCATCTCTAAACGGGTCACTCCGTGGTACGACACCGACAACCTGTCGGCCGAAACCATGGCCATAGCAGTGACTATCCTCAGAGATATGAGCAGGTCGAGAGTGAAGGTAAAATAAATCTATTACCGCAAGACCTGCAGGGCGCATGGCAGAAACCCAGTTTACCACCCCCCTTTGGAAACTCATGGATTTCTACATTTTTGGTGTAGGCGAGTTTTTTTGTTTTTTGTTTTTCATCGAATTTTGACTGCTGTTGCAAGAGAGTCAACCTGGGTCAACTACCTTGCAACACGTACGTCTCGATTTCTTTCCTTACCGAGCAGCCGGGGGACGCGCTTTCTAAATGGAAGGGGGAGGGGTTGTCGTGGTGTAGTCTCCAGCATCCCGCTTTCAGCGGAGGACAAAGAGTCACGCGGCGCTCAAGCCAAGTCGAGCGCCTAGTCTGAAGCAGGAAATGTCACCATGGTATCCTGGCGCGGCGTCCAAGCCACCAGGAGCGACCCACGCCACGCGATTTTCCAAACAGTCAGCTAAGTCGGGCATGAGTGCTAGTAATGCCAGAGGCCTAAGTGCCAAAGGTTATAACTGGATTCGATCAGGAAGGAAGGTTGCAGCGAGGGAACTCGTAATGAATACGAGGTGTAGCTGGAGAAGAAAAGTGTAGAGGTAGGAAACAGAGAAAGCAAGAGAGAGAAGGAGTAAGAAGGAAATATGATATTTGACAATTAGGGTTGGATCGCAGTCTACCTATCAGAATCTTTCACCAGCTGTGTCGATTCTTGACTGTCCATTCTGGTCATTCTCCCTTCCTCTACTCTTCGGGCTTCGGAGTTTGAGTTTCGAAGTTTCGGAGGTTTGAAGCTTCAGAGTTTCTAAGTCTTGGTATTTGATGCTTCAGAGTTTCGAACTTCAATTACGCAAATTGGTGATACTCTCGCAAACCACTTAGTTTCTTCAAAATGTAATTGATGTATTAGTTAACGAGTTGTTTATGTATATGTATAATTCATATAAACTTTACGAGTCACAAGTGATCTGTGACACTCGCCCACACAAAAAGATATTGCTCCACGCAATGTCTAACCTATTACTCTAGTAGTAATTACATAGAGACACTGATATGTAATTGAACTGAAATCTAACTGCACAACTATAATATTCCATAACAATAAGTACAATTACTACACTTTTACGTCCTTCTCGAGCAGTCGGGACATCAGGTCAGCTCCAACATTTGAACTTCCTTTGATGTACCGGATGACCACGTTGAACTGCTGGAGGTACGATGCCCACCTCATGATTCGGGCGTTGGCGTTCTTGGAGGTCCTGAGGCTCGAAAGAGGCAAGTGATCAGTCTCTAAAATAAATTTATCTCCGTAGAGGAAATAGTAATACTTTTTGATGCCCTCTACAACTGCAAGCAACTCCTTTTCCACCGTACTATAGTTCAACTCCGCTGGCTTCAGCTTCCTACTATGATAACTAACAGGAAAAATATACCCATCCCTTTCTTGCATCAGGATAGCTCCAATGCCTTCTTGGGACGCATCGGTCCGGAGGATGAAAGGCTGGTTGAAGTCCGGTAGTTGAAGTATCGGCTCCTTGCAGAGGAAGTTCTTAAGCGTCGTAAACGCTTCCTCCTGTTCAGGCCTCCATGTCAACTTGTTAGGAGCATTCTTGTTGAGAAGCTCTGTGAGTGGCAAGGCGAGGACAGCAAAATTCGGAATGAACCTGCGGTAGTAGCCCACAAGTCCCAAGAACGATCGGACCTGTTTCTTCGTGGTCGGATGAGATGCATTCTTGATCTTTATTATCTTGCTATCCTGGCATCCACATCGTCCTTCGCCTAAGGTATGTCCCAGGAACTGTACTTCCTGTTGGAAAAGTTCGCATTTAGACGGCTTGACTGTCATATTAACTGAACTAAGTCTCTTAAGTACCTTCTCCAGGATCTCCAGATGTTCCTCGAAGGTAGAAGAGTGGATGAGTATATCGTCCACAAAAGCTTCCACTCCATGGATGCCGTGCAGAACTTGACGCATGGCACGGTTAAAAACTGCTGGGGAGTTGGTAAGTCCAAAAGGTAGTACTTTGAACTGGTAAAGTCCGTTGGGTGTTGCGACTGCCGTGACCTGTTTGCTTTCTCTCCTCCAGCGGAATCTGGAAGAATCCTTTCGCCAGATCCATCTTTGAAAAGATTTTTGAGTTGGCGGCCTTTGCAAATATTTCCTGCTGATTACTCATTGGCTCTGCATCCACCTGGGTTACTGCATTTACTCCGCGGTAATCTCCACAGATTCGTACACCTCCCTCCTTTCTTGCGTACAACGACTATAGGACTGCAGTAGGGAGACGATGACTTCTCTATGATGCCTGCAGCTTCCATGTTGTCTATCTCCTTCTTGACTACATCCACCAGACGAATGGGTATCGGGTATGGCTTCAATCTGACTGGTACGCTGCTCGTCAGCCGTATTTCGTGGCAATCCACCTTGGCGACTCTAGGCTTATCGGAGAACACTGCAGAATGTCGCTGGAGAATAGAATTTATACGTCTCTTCTGCTCTGGACCAAGCCTCGGAGGTACTTGCACATCCTCCACCGTTTTGCCTTGGATAGCTTCAAGGGTAAGGGGTGCGCAATCTGTCAATTCCTCAATCTCTGGTATAACCACGGCAGCAGAGACCATCTGCGACTGCTTAAACTGGCCTTCGACAAGCTGCAAACACTCGCACTGTTCAGGTGATAGCAAAACGATCTCCCTATTCAGCAAACATTCTTGACCAACTGCCGAACATGTAACTTGAGGTGTGTAATATTTCTTCAGCATATTGATGTGGAACCTCTTTTGGTCTGGTCCCACTTGCACCAAGTAGTTCAAGTCACTGAGGACGTTTGACTACTTCAAAAGGCCCTTGCCATTGCGACAGCGACTTGTTGTGCGCGGTGGGTAGAAGGAGGAGGCACTGGTCTCCTTCCTCGAGGATCCTCAGCTTAGTTTTCTTGTCGTAGTACGCCTTCTGAAACTTCCTTAGCTTTCAGTAGCTCTTTGCTTTGCTACTTCACAGGTCTCTCGTAGTCGTTCGGCCAAGTCCAGCACATATGCATAAGTTGTCTTCACTGCGGGGTCAGGCTCTTCTTCGTCCCAGAGTTCTCGCAGTACTTGCAGAGGACCACGAACTGACCTGCCGTAGACTTACTCAAATTGCGAGAACTGTAGTGAAGCTTGGGGTACTTCGCGGTAGGCGAATAGTAGAGGGGCGATAAATCGTGGCCATTCCTTAGGTTGCTCTGCTGCCATCCGCTTCAGCATCTTCTTGAGGGTGCCATTGAAACGCTCACAGAGCCCGTTGCACATGGGGTGGTAAGGGGTAGTCCTGAGTCCTTTTACAGCCAGTAGCCTCAGCAACTCTTCCATCATGACTGAAGTGAACTGGCTCCCCCGGTCGGACAACACTTGCTTAGGAATACCCACGCGACAAAAGATTTCGAACATTGCTTCGGCGACAGTTACGGTTTCAATATTGCGAAGGGGTACTGCTTCAGGCCATCTCGTCGCGAAGTCCACGCAGGTAAGGATGTATTTGGCTCCGTCAGCTGCCCTTGGAATGATAGGTCCAACGATGTCCACAGCCACTCGCTGGAATGGCTCAGAGATCAGAGGCAATGGTCCGAGTGGTGCAGGCTTCACTCGGCCGCGATCTGTAGTCTTCTGACATACGTCACATGACCTCACCATCCTCACTATCTCTCTGCCTATCCCAGGCCAGAAAAATTGAGACTGAATTCTATCCTGAGTTTTCTGTACTCCCATGTGTCCACCTAGTACAGCATGATGACCCAGCTTAAACACTGCCAGGCGGTACTTCTCTGGAACGACGAACTGTAGTCTCGAGTCCCCGCTTGGATACACCGTACTGCGATAAAGTCTTCCCCTTTTCTTAAGGAATCTGGTTTCCGTTCCCCGAGAAGTTCTGCAATGTCCCTCTAGGACCTTCTTACGAACCATGGCAAGTGTGGGGTCGGTCGTTTGCTCGGCAACTACGTCCTCACTATTTGAAAGTATCAATGGTTTTACCTGGTTGGTTGCTCTGGCGGCCTCTGGTAACCGCCGCTGCACAGGTTTGGGTGGTGGCTTCGTGTGAGCAAAAGTTCTTGGCTCCAGGAATGTTTCCAATAACCAAGTCTGCTACCACCTCCTCCATGACTGCAGCGATGACTCGTCCGGTGTAAGAAAGGACTAACCACTTCAACCGTAGCCAAGGGGCAGATCACCCGAGTCCCGTTGATAAGACTCACGGTTACATAATTTCCAGTGTAACTGTCAGGCGTTACAAGTCTCTCCTTGACACAACACCCCGTCGATCCGTTGTCCCTTAAGACTTCCGCGGTGACACCATTTACCTTGCCAGGCTAAACCAGGAGCCCTGTACCTCTGAGACTAGAACTCAATGCAGCTGACAATTACACGTGTTGGGGAGTTGACACGGAACCGGCGGTGACACACTCTTCTTGTTGAGTAACCTTTGGGGAAAATTCCTCAGGTGCTCCTTCGTGGTGTACTGCTGCTACTGCAGCGTGCTGATTCCTCACTTGCTGTGGTTGGGTCTGAGGATAAAAGGATTGAGTAAATCTTTGTGATTTCGACTGCTGTGGAGATGACTGTGGTAACTTACTGTGGTGTTGGGCTTGCGTGTTAGACCATTGTGGTGTCTGAGAATGAACAGTTGGAGGCAACTTCTTGTGAAGTTGCTTCCTCGTGTGGTACCCGTAAGCTGCGAAGTGTGCGTCGGCCAGATCAGTCATTTGCTGGAGGTCCTTGACTTTCTGTGTCTTGAATTTAGCCACCAGCTCCGTGGGACACGACATTTCCAGCTGGGTGCGCAGCATCAAGTCGCGCAGACCCTCGACAGTCTGCGGAGTCTCGTCCTTTTCCATCCAATGGTCCAAGTAACTCTTCAATCGAGCGCAGAACTGGTCTACCGTCTTCTTATCCTGCAACATAGCTCGCTGATATTGGTCACGCGCATCCTCCAATGTCTTACCATAAGCTAGAAGTAATGCCTTCTTCATACCTTCATAATCCCGCATTGAGGAGTCAAGACGGTGGATGATGTCGAGAGGCTTCCCGTCGAAGAGGTTCATAAACTCAACCTTCTTAACATCTTCGCTCAATTTGTACGTAGTCGCCACCATCTGGAACCTGTCAATAAAAGGCTCAATCGCTTGACCTACCTCATACTTTGGAATGTTGAGCCGGTGTGTAGAGAACTGGGTGTGAGCAACGGGGTTGACACCTGGCGAGCTGGTACCATCGGTCTGAGGTTGGGAAAGTTTGAGCTGTAGCATCTCCTTCTCATGCAGCCGTTTCTCCTTTTCATGTTCCAACTTCTCTTTTCATGTTCCAACTTTAGTTTCTCGAACTCTCGTTCCTGCGCTCTGTCGTCCCGAAGT
>NC_134783.1:9247398-9249898 GCF_046742065.1 Oratosquilla oratoria
GGAGAAAAGTGGGAGATAAGTCAGTTGTTGTTTACTGATGACACTGCGCTTGTAGCAGGATCAGAGGAGGGATTGAGGAAGTTAGTGACAGAGTTTGGGAAGGTGTGCGAAAGAAGGAAGTTGAAGATAAATATGGGTAAAAGTGAGGGAGATATGATGTACAATGGAAGAAAGTGGCAGCAGACTGAAAGTGAGTATTAAGAGAGAGAGACTGGAGGAAGTGGATAGTTTTAGATACTTGGGTGAGAATGTGGCAGGAATGGAGTGTAATGAGAAATAGACATTTGGAAATGAATGCAAAGAAGAGATTCTATGAAGGAGCGATTGTGCCGACAGCACTATATGGGGCAGAAAGATAGAACATAAGAGAGGAAGAGAGGAAGAGTTTGAATGTGTTTGAAATGAGGTGTCCGAGAAGTATGGTAGGGGTTACTAGGCTGGGTAGAGTGAAGAGGTGAGGAGAAGAACAGGGGTAGAAAGGGAGTTGGGAGATAGGGTTGATGAAAGAGTATTAGGATGGTTTGGACACATGGAAAGAATGAGCGAAGAAAGATTAGTAAAAGATATGTGGAAGGCAGAGGTGGATGGAGTGAACATGATAGGTCGACCTAGGGTGAGATGGATGGATGGGATAAAAGGGGCATTGGGAAAGAAGGGAATATCTGTTGAGGAAGGACGGGAAAGGACAGAAGATAGGGGTGAATGGAGAATGGTTGTGTATGGATGATGCTGTTATGCATGAGGGAGAGTGGGTGGTGGATGGTGGGTGAGGGAGTATGTGTGAAAAATAAATTGACGCAGCCCGAAGGGATTTCTCCCCGTCCTCTCCATTTTTGCATGAGGGGGCGGAGAAAAGAGGTCGTCGATTTAATGAAGCTGCCTTGCTGTGGATGTTTTGTGTCTTGCGACTGCTTCTGACCCAGGGCAGTGGGCAAGATGCAGGGCTGACCCGTCATCCAGGTGGTGCCTCCTTTGTAAGGGGAAAAGCCTTTCGTGTATATATATATACATATATATATATATATATATATATATGTATGCATATATATATATATATATATATATATATATATATATATATATATATATATATATATATATACATATATATGTCAGTGTCCCTCATTGCAATGCCAAATACCCAAACGTCTAAAAAGGGGATTTTTATTATTGACGCTCCTTTCCACCGTAAAGTGTAGACAACTATATTCTTCCATTTTGTTTTTGATGTTATCAAGGTGTTTTTCGCCTTCTACATCTACAAAAATGTAGATGTAGAAGGAGAAAAACACCTTGATAACATCAAAAACAAAATGGAAGAATATTCTTGTCTACACTTTACGGTGGACGTTTGGGTAGATGGAATAAAAGGCTTTATCACTACAACTGTCTATAGAAAACTCACTAACTCTGGAAGGTGCCTAAACGGTTCTAGTGAATGTCCCTTCAAATATAAGATGATCGTAATACGTGCGTATATCACAAGAGCTTTTAAAGTTTGTTCTAGTTGGCAACTTCTACACCAAGAACTTATTAGAGTCAAACAAATTTGAACTAACATTGGCTTTGCAATGAGGGATATTGATAAAGCAGTGAAAATAATATGGAGATAGCCAACACAAAGAATAAAGATTTATTATAAGAATACCATCTAATCAGCGTATAAAAAAGATGAAAAAATTGTAAGCCCGAAAACCAAGAGGACAAATTAAAATTCATAATTTATTACCGTAACCAAAGAACATCATCGCTGGTGATGAAAAACAATATGGCAGTTACCACGGATAAGCTTAAGAAAAATAATATGGTATATAAATACTCATGTAATTCAAATAAAGACGGTGTGCTTTGCAAAGAGGAGTATATAGGCCATACCACACAAACATTAACTCAGAGGCTCACACAACACATGCAAAATGGCGCGATAAAATCTCACTTGACAAAAGTCCACAATACCAACATTACATTTTGGTTAAGAAGAATAACAGGAAGAAACCGAAATGTTTAGAGGCTGTTTTTATAAGAGATCATATGCCAATAATTAACATTCAACAAAAAATTGTGGTACTTTAGAACTCTTCGGAGCATCTCGTGTCACCCATAGAACATGACTCATGTAACCATTGACCTCTCCTTAATATTTTCATTTCTGTATTTATAATCTTGTAAGTAATGTATTCAATAAAATTACCAGAATATGCCTAATGTGTAGGCGAAACGTCGTGAAAGTTAGTTTTTATTTCTAAACATGGACTTGTTCGGAAATATTATATTTTCTCTCCCTGCTTCAGAGAAGAAAATACTCAGAAGAATGCTGTGATGTTTATCAGAATATATATATATATATATATATATATATATATATATATATATATATGTGTGTGTGTGTGTGTGTGTGTGTGTGTGTGTGTGTGTGTATGTATATATATATATATATATATATATGTATATGTATATATATACATATATATATATATATATATATATAATATGCATATCT
>NC_134783.1:9257398-9262398 GCF_046742065.1 Oratosquilla oratoria
AGGCAGATGTGGAGGGAGTGAACATGAGGGGACGTCCTAGGATGAGGTGGATGGATGGGGTGAAGGGGGCTTTGGGGAAGAGGGGAATGTCTGTTGAGGAAAGAAGGGAGAGGACGGAAGACAGAGGTGAGTGGAGAATGGTTGTATATGGATGATGTTGTGACTGCATGAGGAGGAATGGGCGGGGGGGTGGGGGGGGTAGTATGTGTGAGTAAATTTTGACGCAGCCCGAAGGGATTTCTCCCCGTCCTCGCCTTATATGCAAAGGGGGACGGAGAGGGGGGGTCGCCGAATAAATGAAGCGGCCTTGCTGTGGATGTACTGTGTCTTGCGACACTGCTTCTGACCCAGGGCGGTGGGCAGGGTGCAGGGATGACCCGTCATCCAGGAGGTGCTCAGATGAGAGGAAGGGTGGGAGGGGTGTGGAGGGTATTTAGGGATGAAATGGGTGGGAGTGTTTTTATGCCTTTCCCTTTTTGGCTACCTCCCTTGGAAGGGGGAAAAAGCCTTGGTATATGTATGTATGTATGTATTATTATTATTATTATTATTATTATTATTATTATTATTATTATTATTATTATTATTATTATTATTATTATTATTATTATTATTATTATTATTATTATTATTATTATTATTATTATTATTATTATTATTATTATTATTATTATTATTATTATTATTATTATTATTATTATTATTATTATTATAATTATTATTATTATCATTATTATCATTATTATTATTATTATTATTATTATTATTATTATTATTATTATTATTATTATTTTAATAATATTTGTATTATTATTATTATTATTATTATTATTATTATTATTATTATTATCATTATTATCATCATCATCATCATCATCATCATCATCATCATCATCATCATCATCATCATCATCATCATCATCATCATCATCATCATCATCATTATTATTATTATTATTATTATTATTATTATTATTATTATTATTATTATCATTATTATCATTATTATTATTATTATTATCATTATTATTATCATTAATTATTATTATTATCATTAATTATTATTATTATTATTATTATTATTATTGTTATTATTATCATTATTATTATTATTACTATCATCATTATCATCATCATCATTATTATTATTATTATTATTATTATTATTATCATTATTATTATTATTGTTATTATTATTGTTATTATTATTATCATTATCATCATCATCATTATTATCATTATTATCATCATCATCATCATCATCATTATTATTATTATTATTATTATTATTATTATCATTATTATTATTATTATTATTATTATTATTATTATTATTATTATTATTATTATTATTATTATTATTATTATTATTATTATTATTATTATTATTATTATTATTATTATCATTATTATTATCATTATCATTATTATTATTATTATTATTATTATTATTATTATTATTATTATTATTATTATCATTATTATTATTATTATTGTTATTATTATTATTATTATTATTATTATTATTATTATTATTATTATTATTATTATTATTATTATTATTATTATTATTATTATTATTATTATTATTATTATTATTATTATTATTATTATTATTATTATTATTATTATTATTATTATTATTATAATTATTATTATTATTATTAATATTATTATTATTATTATCATCATCATCCTGCAGCGAAAGACTAAGCGACGTTGCAAGCTTGTATGTCAACCGGGCCGTGGGATCGTTGATTGTACCCGGTCCATCAGGGAGCAAGGACGGAAGAACACGGTTACGATTGTACATACGGGTAGTAACGATGTAGGTAGGGTGAGATCAGAGGAGCTTGTTCGGAATTACAAGGTCCTCCTTCAGGAGATGAAGGAACGTGGGAGCCGTCACGTAGTCTGTGGGATCCTCCCGAGGATCTACACAGGTTCGTGTTGGAACAGTAGAGCCATAGGGATCAATGATAGGATATCGCAGTTGTGCACACAATTGGGATACCACTTTCTTGATCCTTGGTATCTCTTTTCTAGGCGCCATGACCTTTACGCTTCTGATGGGATCCACCTTACCCGCAGAGGCAAAGATGTTCTTACAAACCTCATTGTGGGAGTTTGTAATGAATTAGCTCCTTTTTTAGGGTAGAAGGCCAAAGGGAAGGGGAAATAGAATGTACTTGGGAAAACAGTGTAGAGTATAGCATTAATGTAGAACAATGTACCAGTATAGGACAAAATATAATTTTAGGATATAATGTCGCTAGAGGACGAAATGTCACATTAGGATATAATGTCATAGGACAAAATGTTGCAATGGGATATAATGACAGTGGAGGACAAAAGATCACGATGGGAAGTAATGATAGTGGAGAACAAAATATCACGATAGGATGTAATGATAATGGAGGAGAAAATATCACGGTAGGATATAATGTCATTGAAGGCCAAAATGTAATTTTAGGAAGGGATACCGGACAGAATGTCAATGAAGGCCAAAATATCATGATAGGATGTAATATCGCTAGAGGACGAAATGACACATTAGGATGTAATGTCTTAGGACAAAATGTCACAATGGGATGTAATGACAGTGGAGGACAAAAGATCACGATGGGAAATAATGATAGTGGAGAACAAAATATCACGATAGGATGTAATGATAATGGAGGAGAAAATATCACGGTAGGATATAATTTCAGTGAAGAACAAAATATAATTTTAGGAAGAGATACCGGACAGAATGTCAATGAAGGCCAAAATATCAAGATAGGATGTAATGACAGTGGAAGACAAAAGATCACGATGGGATGTAATTATAGTGGAGGAAAAAATATCACGGTAGGATATAATGTCACTGGAGGACAAAATATAATTTTAGAAAGGGAGGCCGCCCATAATGTCACTGAACGACGGGAGGCCGGCGTGAATCACGGTGACGTAGGGGGACAATTTGTACCAAATAGCTCGGACGACCGTAATCGACAAGATGTCCGTGATGGGGGAAATGTTAATTTTGATAGGAGAAATGTTAATGAGACATTGAATGTCAATGAAGGACCAAATAATAATAATATAGAGCAAGGCATAAATAAAAAACAAAATGATAATATAAGACATGATATTGAAACTCAAAATGTGTCAAAAAGAAATAATCAGGAGTTTCTTAAAACTATGTACTTTAATGCTCGTAGTATTAGGAACAAATGTCAAGAAATACAGGCGTATGTCAAAAGCGAAAATCTCGATATGATAGGAATAACTGAGACATGGTTAAATGGTACAGAGTTCGAAGCTGAATTTAATATTGCGGGATTTAAACACTTTCATCAGGATAGAAACCACAAGAAAGGTGGGGGTGTTCTATTGTACGTTAAAAACAATGTTCATGCTTGTGTTTTAGAGAAAGTGAAACAGGATGCATATGACAGTTTGTGGGTTGAGTTAACCCAAACAAATGGACAAAAAATGAATATAGGTGTAATATATAGGCCAAAGACATTATCATTAGCAGACGACAAACTGTTATTTCAAGAACTGTCTAGTTTCTGCAACCGGGATTTATTGATAATGGGTGATTTCAATTTTACTGACATTGATTGGATGACCCTTGAACATGGCCATATAGGTAGTCGCTTGATTGATTTTCTTGGTGACAATTACTTAATTCAGCATGTAAAAGAGCCCACAAGATATGGAAACTTACTCGATTTATTGATCACTAGCCGCGAAAGCATGGCAACTGATGTAAAAGTCGGTGAATCTGTTGCAAATAGCGATCACAACTTAGTCAGATTCAAACTCCTAAACAATTTTAGAATAGATACTTGTGCTTCTAAAATACCCGATTTCAGTAAAGCTCAGTTCATAGAACTACGTCAGGAGCTTCAGCTTACAGATTGGGAGGAAAAGTTAAACGAAAGGCCTGTAGATCAGATGTGGGAAATATTTCAAAATACGCTCACTAAGATGATTCAAACTTACATTCCTTTTAAGGACAGACGTCCCCCAAATCAGGCTCGCCCAAAGTGGCTCGACAAAGAAACTGAAAAAAGTATTGCTAAAAAGAGACAGGCTTATAAGAAATATAAGTGCTCGGGTGCATCTAATGACTATGAAAGTTATGTATCAATACAGAGAGATTTAAAAAAGACAATAAGAAAAAGAAAACGACAATACGAAATGAACATCGCTGAGAAATCCAAAGAGAATCCCAAAGAATTCTATAGTTACATTAGAGATAAAAAGGTTGTTAGGAATCACATTGGTCCACTATTATCTGCTGACGGTCAACATGAATATTCAAATGAAGGAATGTGTAATCTCTTAAACAATTATTTCAGCTCGGTATTCGTAAACGAAACACCTCAAAGTGAATTCCAAACTGAAACCTGTGAAAAGTCTGGGGTAAACTTACTCACTACGGTAAATATAACAAAAGAAACAATTAAAAGGTGTATAGACAAACTCAAAGTTAATAAAACACCAGGGCCTGACAGTTGGCATCCAAGAATCTTAAAGGAAATGAAAAATGAGATTGTTGTTCCATTAGAAATTATTTTCAAGAAATCCATCATATCCGGAGATGTCCCAAGAGAATGGAAGCTAGCTAACGTTACTCCCATATTCAAAAAAGGTGACAAAAAGAAACCAAATAACTATAGGCCTATTAGTTTGACTTCGATCGTAGGAAAAATAATGGAAACTATCATCAGAGATGCTATCGAATATCATTTAGAAAGTAACTGTTTGATAAATGATAGCCAACATGGTTTCAGACGGAAACGTTCTTGCGTGACTAACTTACTCGAATTCTACAACACAGTTGTCTCGAATTATGACAAAGGAAACAATATAGATTTAATATATCTAGACTTTGCAAAAGCTTTTGATACCGTCCCACACGAAAGACTACTTACTAAATTAGCTTTGCATGGAATAAGTGGTAGCCTATTAGGTTGGACTAGTAATTGGTTGAAAGGTCGAAAACA